>NC_058130.1:490576240-490624462 GCF_016433145.1 Gracilinanus agilis | reverse complement strand
ATATGAGAAAAACAGCTGCTTGAATGCATGGGCTGAGGAGGACATGATTGGGGATGTGGACTCGAAACTACCACACCAATGCAAATATCAACAATTTGGAAATAGGTCTTGAACAAGGACACATGTTAAAACCAGTGGAAATGTGCGTTGGCTATGGCTGGGGGGAGTGCGGGGAGTGAAGGGGAAAGTAGGGACCATGTTAACCATGTTAAAAACGAATATTAATAAATGTTTAAAAAAATCCTGAACTTCTTGTCCAAGGGAATTTGCATTTTGACCTTCTCCTTCGGACTTCGTCTTTGAACTTCTTCTCCTTTGGAGACTGCCCCTGTGAGCTGGGTGAGTAGTTGGCTTACTTTTATGGCTTCTGGAGAGACTTCCTTTCCTGGAGGAGGCTGCTTTGGAGGAACCCTTGCTGAAGACACCACCAGGTCCTCTGGCTGAAGGTTACAGAGCCCTGCTGGGGCTGAGCCTGATACTGGAGTGACACTTAGGGTGATAGGCTAGACATCTCTCTACCCTCTTCTTACATTTTCTACTTTTACTCTTTCCACCTCTTTGTAAATAAAACTACTAAAAGTCATTTGGCTTAAACTATAATATTTTTAAATCGGTGACCACAATATTGCTTTAGAACTTTTATATTAGCATAAAAACCTACATTTTATATTCTAACATCCTCCTGTCATCCCTTCTGATATTTACTAGATTCTAGGTTCTCTGAGGTCAAGAACTATGTTGTTGGTAGGGGGGTGTTGTTTGTTTTGTTTTTAAATATGTCTTACTAATGGCCAAGCACAAAGACTTATATTTGACTGGCACTAAATGCTTACAGAGTTGATTATCCTTTCTGATCCTCCATTCTCCTCTCTTATATTGGCTTTCTTTTATAGCAGATTGCATGTTGTTAAATAACTATGTAATATGTCTCAATGCAGAAGCTTACCTCAGTGTAAAAAAAAAAGAATTTTCCTACTATTATTTTGCTCACCCATTTTTGGCCGGTTCTTCCAGTTGATTTGAGGAGGAAAAACATCTCTCTAATTCATATTCATTAGAAAGAATACAGGTCTTAATTAGAAGGGTACTTAATTGTGAAATATTTAAAATGTAATAAAGTTTTATCACTTTTTAAGTTGGGTGAAAGGGCATGTTCAGTTTAATAAACTTGGCCATAGTTCCAAATTACTTTATAGAATTGCTGGACCTAATTCTTGACTCCACCAACAATGAATTAGTGAGCCTGTTTTCCCAGGTCTACGAACATTTGCTATTTTCCTGTTTTGTACTCTTTGCCAATCTAATGGGTGTGTGATGCTTTACTTCTTGAATTAGTAGTGATTTAGAACATTTTTTTCATATGTTATTGATAGCTTGGATGTATTTTTTTGAAAACAGCCTGTCCACATCCTTTGACTATGTAATGGTCAATGGATTTTTGTCTCATAAATTTAATTCAATCCATTATATATTTTGAATATGAGACCTTTCAGAAAGAGGCTTACTGAAAATTATTTTTCTCAGCTATGTGCTACCTTCTTGTTAAATCACATTATCTTTTTCATGAAAAAAATAATCAATTGTCCAGAATAAAAATGCCTATATCATTTCCTGTCAAGTTCTCCATTCCTTGTTTGGTAATGAACATTCTATTTCTTCTATACTCAGATTTGTTTATGATATCACTGGCTTTTAGGTCATAATATTTTAGTGAGATCAAACCTATCCTTCCTTTTAGCCATTTGAAAATATCTGAAATTTTTTATGAAAACATCAGACTATAAATTGCCTTTCTTCTACTGTAACACAAATTCTGGGAGTGATTAATTTCTCCCCAAAATACTAATCTTTTCTGCCACAAAAAGCAGTCCCTCCCTGTTGGTAATTTTAAAAAAAATTACTCTTTCCTTTTTTTCTTGCTTTTGAAGCACAAATTTATCATGTTAAATTGGGATGCTATTTATGACTCTGCTTTTAACAAAGAGAGTATAATTAAATCTCTCATCATTACCAATAATATTCAAGTGGAAACATCTTATCAATACTTGAATTCCCTCTAATGATGCAAGGAACAATCAAATTTTGACTGCCCGTTCTGTATATATATATATATATATATATAATTAAAGTTTAATCAGAATTCTAACATACATACAAAAGATTCAGTGATAATGTTAGGATACTTGTTGCTTTCTCTTGAAATCCTAGGAGCTATATTATAACCAGGAACAAAGCCCTATTTCTTCAAGTTATTTTTCCAGTCCTATTGACAGTTTTCATTTCGGAATACCACAGTACCCAATGAATAAAAGTTATGCATTAACCAATGGATAATGGTAAGACATATGAGGACAGACAGCAATGAATAGCATATTTTCAATATTTCTGAGTTATATAAATATGCTAAGCCATAAAATTGAGAAAATACTTATTCAGAAAATGAGGTGACCTGGTAGAAGAGTATAGTTAAATAGATAAATTACCAAAATACTCCTCTCATACCTATAAAATGAAAGAAAACAAAAACTAGATGAAGACCTCTAGAAAGTTAGATGGATTCTCTGTAGAGGCTATATGGAAGAACAAGGACAAGAATCAAATAGGGTCACCAATAATAGGTAAGTTATTATTGTACTCAATGAGTACAATAGATAGATCAATTGAAGTATACAAAAGTTGAAGAACTTATACATAAAAAGGCTATACTAGATATTGATAGGAAACCAGAGTTTTTAAGACATTTTAGTCACAGAAAACTTAAGAAAATAAAAAGAGGAGTATAAACTGTGTTCTTCAAAATAGTGTTTATTCCAAAGAATAAAGTGAACAGAAAAAATAAAAATATGTGTATTGTAGCATTATTTAGAGAAAAGATACATTCATATGAGAAACTCTAATGTCCCCGAGACAGAAATATGGTGAATATTTTGATGAAGATCAAGAGATGGAAAAACAGAAGCAGCAATCCCTTGGGAACATACTATATTCCACCTGGACAGAAGGAAGAAATAAATAGTTTAGGAAAAATTCACATTACTGATCCAGAGGCATTAGTATTAAAAGTGGAAACTTTCAACTCTCTTAATATCTGATGGATAGTTGAACATCAGCTGGACTTTATCAAAAGCAGAGTAACTAATAAATTATAACTTTTCTGAAATGATAATTTCATTCTGCAAAGGGATAGAAGACTGGCACTCTACATCTGTTACTGACTGAAAAGGGAAAACATAAATTGGTTGCTAAAATAGAAATGATAGGAACATAGGAACATTAGGGAACATTAACAAAGTAGCAATGCCAATTTGGAATTGCAGGACAGAGAAGACAAATGAAGTATAATACACCTCAGATTTGTAGAGAAAATTTTTCAAAGGCTCAAAGAAACAAGGATCTGGGCTATACCCTAAATTTTTATATAGGACATTAGTCCAGCAGATCTACAAATCTCTCAAGACTAAAAGACTGATAATGCAACAGAAACTATTTCAATGAGAAAGAAAAAGTGAAACTTTCTTAAAAAGAACAGATTGTACAGAGAAATCATGTATCAATAAAGCTTTTAGAAATCAATGAATGGAAATACAAATACTAGAGTATAAATAAAATAATTGCCTAGTAATAATAAATGAAGGACTACTAAAGTGTCTGCCATATAGCTTTTATACAGCTTCCCAGAAAGGTCTAAGATAATTAATCTCAAATTCCTATTTGACTTTCTTTCCATTGGGTGGCTACTCTTTCATTGCACACTTATACAAAATTTAAGAAAAATTAATGTTAGCTTCACCTAGAGACAAAACACCAAAAATATAGGCAGCAAATAAGTAAGACTTAAATAGAGAAGGAAATTCCTATGGATGGTATTGTTAGAGACAAAGACGAAGCAGAAGAGGAAGCAGGGGGAGTATAACTTCACTATGTACAAGCAAGTATGTCCAGGCAAATGCCATCTTTGTACATATAGATCATCTGTTAAATTGGTCAATGAGACATACAAGACTCTAATGTCATGATTATATTTGGTTCAAAGTAGAAGCAGCATATACTCTTGTCATCTTATTGTTGGTCTTGGTATGCCTATAGGCCTCTACTTTCCTCAGAAAGCAAATTGTCCCTCAAGACTTTCACCTTCATAATCCTTCTACTTGGGAAAATAAAACAAACCAAGACAATTAAAAAAAACCTATACTTTACATCAGTCCTCTTGCCAATAAGGGGCTACAGTGGAATAAAAAAAGATCATCATAGAAGTAATAAAGCCTCATTTGGAATGAATAGAATAGTATAAAAAATTGAAGAAAAAATTACTCAACTCTGACTTTGCTTGAGGTTTTTCTCTACCAAGAAAAATGATCTTTGTAAAGTGAAAACAAAGAAGAGAAAAGAAAAAGGGAAAAAGGAAAGAAAAAAAAACTAGAGACAATATTAGACAGTTTAAAGTCAAAAGACCTAAGTTCAAATCCCAGTTATTTTACTTTCTATTTATATGATCACATACCTCTCTAAGTTTCAATTTTGTTTTATTTAATTTTCTTTTTAATCTGTAAAGTGGGTGGTTTGACTAAATGACCTCTAAGTTCTCTTCTAGCTCTTAAGGGAAGGAAGACAGAATAAAAGAGTTCTTAATTGTCCTTTATAAATCAAAGTCACTTGGAGTAGATGAACAGATACTTAATTTATATGTGTTTTATATATGTATTTGTGTATAATATACAAATATATTATATACATATATTATAAATGTGATACTTGCCTTGTAAGTGCAAATTTTTTCTTAATTTAAAATTAAATAAAGAGAAAATAAAAATAAAGGGAGAGAGGAGGGGGAGAGAGAGAAGCAAAGGATTGCTTGCCTCCTTTTCTTCTCCTGGTTTTCATATATCAATGGCACCACCAATGTAACCATAGGTGAGATATTTGACTTTTCTATCTTCCTTACATCTCATCTCTAAGCAGTTTTTAAGTTCTACTCATTATTCTCTATAATAATTCCTTCCTTTTCTTCATTTCTGAATTCCTCATTTCCCTTTTTGCATCATTATTTGCACAATAATAAATGACTAATCAATATTCAGAAATAAAAAACACAAGCATTTTATATAAATGTATAAAGAATTATGTTTTTTTATCAGGTTTGAGGACATAATTGATAAATATGTGGGTGTGAGTGTGTGTGTGTGTATAGATAGATATATACATACCCAACTGGTTTTTAACCCTGAATATTCTTTAATTATTTTCATATATATGGAAAACAAATATTCATATTTTTATCATAAAGTACTTACTAATCACTTATTGATTAATAAGTTGAAGTAATAATAATATAACAATGGGGGCAGCTGGGTAGCTCAGTGGATTGAGAACCAGACCTAGAGAAGGGAGGTCCTAGATTCAAATCTGACCTCAGACACTTCCCAGCTATGTGACCCTGGGCAAGTCACTTGACCCCCATTGCCTACCCTTACCACTCTTCTGCCTGGGAGTCAATACACAGTATTGATTCTAGGACGGAAGGTAAGAGTTTTAAAATAATAATAATAATAATAATAATAAAATAACAATAATATAACAAGGGAAGAGAAGAAATAAAGGAAAGAAGAAATTGCTCTTGACTAAAGGTTTGGGATTTGCCAAATTACATCATATATTGCTTGTATCAGGTCAGTCATGAGTCTAAATGAGATTTGTTTTAGTGAACTCACATTTCCAGGTTTAGCATCCTTTTTCCTTTTCTAGGTATAATGATGCTGAAATGGATATGACCATTAGATACTCAGTGCCCAGTGAGAATCTACCCCATCACATGACCCTTTCCAAGTATTTCCTATGTTCTAGGCTGCCCTATCTTCTTTCCCCATTAGACTACCTTTCTTTGGGTCTTTTACACCATTCCTTCTGTCATAACATTATTGGCACTGCTTGACAAGGAAGCTTCTTTTAAGAATTTTAGACGTGATCATAGAAGTAGATTTATAAGAAAAATGAGTTCCAAAATATGAAATATTTGACATATAATTCCATAAAGCTTTAGAATTAGAAGGGACTTCACAGCTTTGTGAAGTTGATACATTTCTAAAATCTTAAATACTAGTGCTTAATAGATGATGTTCATTTTTGGCAAGCAATTCTTTGTTCTATTTAAGGGAATCATTTGGGGAAAAGCACATCAGGAATAGTTGGACAGGTGAGGGGGATCATAAAGAGAATGTTGAAGGAATAATTTCCTTAAGAAGAAATAAAGTGTTTTGCCTGGCATGATGATAAAACAATAAGATTTTCAGTAAAGTCAAAGTAGAAATGTAGATTAAATACCAAGTATTTAACTTGCCAAAACTTCTTTAGGCAATTGTTTGTAATCACAGACATATTTCCTACAAATAAAGTCTACATATAAACCTAAATATTGTATTTAGACAGTAATAAACTTTTTCCACTAAAGGGCAAAGTTGAATATTTTGAGTTTTCTTAATATTCAATTCTGAGCATCCTATTCAGGAAAAGGATGAAAATGTTATTAGGAGTGAAACACCAATAGGCAGGTAGGAGAGGGTACAATAAATAGAAGAGGTTTATTCCTGGAAGTCAGATCATGGTAGAGTTGTAGGGGACTAATAAGGCAAAATTGTCAGATGAGATGATCCTATGCAATATTTTTGTTCAATTGGTTTTCATTTTCATAAGATTCAAAAAGGATTAGTGGGAGAAGAGGCCTTTTTCTGAGAAACCATTGTGACCAAAGACAAAATGCACCAATTAAATGTATTTTAATATCACTTGATACTTGTTTTTTAGAAATGCAAGGTTTCTATCTAATCAATTCAATTCAATAAACATTTATTAAGTGCCTGCTATGTGCTGGGCATCAAGTACATTTCCACAGGAAAGCAGCCTGCTTCTCTGAATATCACTTCTACCATTTCTTCAATAGGATAAAAAGATCAAACAAAGTAATCCAGGGAACAGTGCAGCGTTGAAATGGCTTACCAAAAGATCCAATTTGGAAGGGAAGAGAGTGTATCATAGTGCAGGGGTGATGGCTTAGGACAGAACTGAAGGGTGAAAGATTGAAAATCAAAGAACAAGATTGAGGGGGCATTCTCTTAAACTTCAGGTTTTTGGGCTGCTCTCCTCATAGCTAATCCTGTGGCTGTACAAATTTCAGTTCTTCCATGGTGATATGATCTAAAGAGAGTCCCTGCTCTCCTGATCTATGCTCTAGTCTCTGAATGACCACCAGCTCTCCTTTCCACCCTAGAACTATGATACAACTCCTCCTAGTCCTCATCCTTGTTCTGGGATGGTGATCCAAAACAGCAGATGGGAAATGCAGTCTTGTTCCCAGGACCAGCGAATGGTCACCCGTAATCTTCTGACCAGTTTTCTGACCCCCTTTCTTCCTGTGAGCTGAGAGTTCTGGAAGCCATCTCCCATCACTGATTCCCAAGGTCTGCTGGTGGCTTGAAAGAGGTATGACCTCATTTCTGACTTGCACTAGGGCTTGGGACCTCGCTGATGTTTTGCTGGCCTGAATGTGCTGGATCATATTCCTCTCTCCTCTCACTACGATGAAACAGACCTTTTCTGCTAACCATCCAAGCCACCTTGAGCAGGAAAAATTGACTCACAACATCTCCATTGTTTCTGCCATGCCAGAATTCATTTTGAGGCATCATTTTATATTCATGGTAAGGCATTATTTGTTGGGAGGGGAATTTGGGAGAGTCTGAAGATGATATACCTCCACTCTGCTTTCTTGGCCAAATTCCTTTCTAGATTTCTTTACACATCCTCTATTTAAGAGGCCCAGGAATTCTTTTCTTTGCACAGAATACTCATTCTCCTGATTGAACTTTTCACTGTCTTTTCCCCAGGTCTGGAACTCTCTCCTTCTTCAACTTTGTCTCCTAGCACCTTACTTTCTTCAAAAATCCTTTCCTAGTCCTCATTAATTTTTGTGCTTTCTTTTTTTAGACTGTTCATACACACACACACATATATACACATAAATGTACATATTTGTATATATGTATACATATGTGCTCAATATGATGTATCTAGCTATCATTTATCTCTGTCTTGTTCATAGATACTTTTTGCCTGTTGGTCTTGTTTCTTTAGAGCATGAGCTTCTTGGGACCAGGAACTGTTGGTACCTTTCTTTGAATCTCTATACTATAGCACAGTACCTGGTATATATTATGAACTGAATATGAGTTTGTTGACTCAGTGGATTCTTTTTAGATGGAATATTTGTGTGTTTTAAAGTAGAATACTGAATCTCATCATGTTTCATTGCAAGAATAATTTTGTGCAGCCAAATCTGGTCATTAGATTTAAGAAGTTAAGAATTAGTATGTAGGAATCAGAAAAATTAGACTTCTATCTACTCTTGCATTTCCCATTACACTCAGATCATCCTCATCTAATTCTAAAGAGTAATACGAATTATCCTGGAGCCTACCTACCACACTTAACAATATATGCATATATATTTTTTGAAGATAAATATTATAATTCTTGTTTTAACCTTGCTGTTAGAAGTGAGAAACTTTAGAGGAAAATGACATGTAAGTCAGCATATGGACTACTTAATTTTACATGGAAGTCGGGGGCAAAATGTTCTATAAAAATAATTTGCCTAGATTTGAGAAAATGTTTTAATTTGTTAAGATAATCATCCTCTAAATGTGCATGTGTGGTCATAGGATATGCAGCTGGAACTTTACTTAAATTTTAGAAATCTTTTTAATTAGGAAACATTAATTTACTCAGTGTTATATTTATAAAATATGCACACTTGCACATGGACATATACATTAATGGAAGCAACAGACACTACAGTCTCAAATAAATATTGGTCTGCAATGAAGTGTGCTACTAAAATACTGGCAAAAGAAATAAAATTAGTCATTAAAACTGAAAAAGAAAAATGTGAATATGTATTTCTAGATATCTGTCCATTAAGTTAAGCAATAATTATCATTGCTTGCACTTTATGTATGTTTCCTTTGGTCCTTGCAACAACCTTCTGAGGTGGGAGTTATTATTATTACTCTACAGATAAGAAACTGAGACTTATGGAGTTTTAGTATTTTGTTCAAGTTCACACAGTAAGTATATGAGGCAGCATATGAATACACATTTTTTACCTCCCTCCTTGCAAATTTGCTGTTTGTTACTAAAATGGTAAAATTTAACCATTTTGGATTTTTCAAGATTTTTCTGTGTATGCAACTGATCCATACTTCATGTCTCCATTCAAAAACTATTAAACCTTTCCACATTTAGATGCATTTTATACATATATTAAACATGTATATTGACTATATATAGATATGATATGTATGTCATGAAGTATAATGTTATTTTTAAATTTTCTTATCTTAAAATAGATCTCTGAGTTAATTTTGCATATAATTTCTTTAAGGTAATTTACTATAGTGTCTTTCAAAGATAAAAGATTTTTTGTTTTTAGAAAATCAAATTGATTTTATAATTGATTCTATTCTGTATCACTACTAACATTTTATATAACTGCCCAAAGTCACTTTTTTGTCTTTTTAAAAAATTTAATTTTCCCCAATTACATGTAAAAACAGTTTTTAACATTTAAAAAATAATTTTGAGTGTTGAATTCTCTCCCTCCTTCTCTTTCCTACCACCCTTCTGCTGAAATTGCAATCAATCTCATAAAGATTTTACATGTACAATCTTGAAAAACTTTTCCCCCATATTAATTCTCCTGTTGAAGAAAACACAACCAAAAAAAAAGGTTAAGAAGGAATGTGGAAGACTTTTGCTTTGGTCTGGATTCAAACTCCATTAGTTCTTTCTCTGGAAGCAGATACCATTTTTTGTTTGTTTGTTTGATTGATCGTGAGTCCTTTGGGATTGTTTGGGATCATTGTGTTGCTGAGAATAGATATTATTCATAGTTGTTCATTGTACAGTATTGCTGTCACTCTGTAGAATGTTGTCCTTGTTCTGATAACTTCACTTTGCTTCAATTTGTAACTTTCCAAGTTTTTCTGAGCTCCTTCTGCTCTTTATTTCTTGTGATACAATGGTATTTCATTAGAATTATATAATATAACTTACTTAGCCATTCCCCAAATGATAACTATTTCCTCACTTTCTAATTCTTTGTCTCCACAAAAAGAGCTGCTTTAAATATTTTTGTATGTATAGGTCTTTCCTCCCTTTTTTTTATCTCTTTGAGATCTAAACCTAGTGATGGTATTTCTTGGTCAAAGAGTATGCATTGTTGTATAGTCCTTGGGGCACAGGTCCAAAATGTCCAGTTTGGTTGAATCAGACCCTAACTCCATTAACAGAGAATCAGTATTTCAGTTTTCCTACATTGCCTCAAAGTTCTATCATTTTCCTTTTCTGTCATTATAGCCAATCTGATAGGTATAAGTGTTACTTTATATTTGTTTTAATTTGTATTTTTCTAACTAATTGTGATTTAGAGCATTGTTTTTCTTGATATAGAGAGTTTAATTATTATCTGAAAACTGCCTGTTCATATCCTTTGAACTTTTATTAATTGGGTAATGACTTGTATTCTTATACATTTGACTCATTTTACTTTATATTTGAGAAATTAATTTTCTATTAGACTTGAAACATTTTATGATCATATGTATTCTGAATTACTCTCCATCCTATTTAACTCACCCCATTTATCCTTTCCTCTCTCCTTTCATTTGAGTCATCCTCAAGAGTGCTTAGCTTCTGACCACCATATCCCCCAATTTAACCTCTTTTGCTACCAGTGTCACACCCCTTCTTTAATCCACTTCCACTCCTACTTTCCTATAGCATAAGACAGATTTCTATAACAAATTTATCATACATGTTCTTCCTTCTTTGTACCAATACCAATAATAGTAAGGTTCAAGTGCTCCATTCCCCACCCTCCCATCTTTGACTCTACTGTAAAACCTCTTTCAAGCACCTTTTATGTGAGATGATTCTTGTGATTCTATTTTTCTCTTCCTCTTTCTCTCAATGCATTCCTCTTTCTCAATCCTTAATTTAATTTAACTTTTTTAGGTATCGTCCCATCATATTCAACTTATACAACTATAGTTTTAGGAAAGATGGTGTCTCAGCTCTTTTTTGGATCATGGCTTACAGCTAGTCCAATAATTTTTAGAGTATCTCTCCTGGATTTATTTTCCAGGTCAGTTGTTTTTCAATGAAATATTTCATATTTTCTTCTATTTTTTAAATTTTTTAAATTTCCTTTGAATTACTGTTAATATCTTAAGGAGTCATTAGTTTCCACTTGCCTAATTCTAATTTTTAAACCATTATTTTCTTCAATGACCTTTTATGCCTTTTTTTCCATTTGGCCAATTCTAATTTTTTTTTCCAATTCTAATTTTTAAAAAGTTCTTTTTCTCAGTGAAATTTTCTACCTCTTTTTTAATATGGCCAGTTCTGCTTTTTAAGAAATTCTTTTATGCAGTGGATTTTGTGACTCTCCTACTAATTGGCCTATTCTGTTTTTTAAAATATAATTTTCTTCAGCAATGTTTGTGCTTCTTTTACCAAGCTATTGGCACACATTTTTTTTGTCTTTAAATTAAGTTCAGAAGTTTAAAAGTTCAATTTTCCTTAAATGACTTTTAAGGAAATCTGTTACCTCTTTACAACTTGTCATCCTTGCATATTTAAGAAAATGTATCTAATTATCATTAGTTTTCCCTACAGGATACAACTGGGTTCAATCAATCATCAATTCCCTAGTTTGATGGCAGGAAGGGTTTCTAATTTTGCATTATGATTTACAACCAATCATATTATTTCCTTATTTCTATGATGCTTCTGACTTTGTAACCAATCATATTATTTCCTCCATTTATGATGCTATTGGATTTTTACCAATCAAAATGTTTTCACTATCCATGATCCTACTTCTGCCTATAAAAATGATTTATCAGCCCTCAGTCAAAGTCTTAGCTACATGAGGAGGCCTGTTCATTGTCAAATTTTATTTTTTCTAATAAATTAATTGTGCTCAGAGCCTTGTGCCTCTGTTTACTGTTATAAAGAAGTGGGTAATCTTGGTTAAAGGAGGGATAAAAAAGGATATAGGTTATGAGGTGATTGGAGGAGGAATGAAGGGGATAGCAGAGTGTATGGAAGGGATGAATGGGGTAGTATATAGGAAGGTAAGGGAATGGACTGGAGTATACAGGAGGACAGCTCAAACATGCTTATTCACTGAGGCTAGAGATAGAGGATACTGAGGAAATAGCCTGGGTTCTCAGGCAGGGAAGGTATTTCTATGGTATAAGAGGAATTGGCCAGTCAGAAAAGTTTTAGATCTGGCTGAAGGGTTTCTCTTGTTAATTTCTAAAATCCCTTGAGGGAGGAGTCAAAGGGCTCTTCCCTGCCAGTGAAACTGATGGCTCCAGGAAGTCATGTAGGTACTTCCTGTCAAGATGGATGCCTGCGGTTCCCTCAAGAAATAAAAAGAAAATAATTCCTTCCCTCTTCAGCCCTTGCCTTAATCTTTGATACAATCATTCACCAGAGGCTTTGAGTAGGTAACAAAGGGGATTTATTAATGTCAGGGATAATCAGAAGGAGAGAGGGGTTTAGGGTTTTGTAACAGCCACTAGGGAGAAAGCTGATGGTGGGGAAGGGTCACAGGAGGGGGTTAGACTGAGAGAGTCCAGCTCTCCCAGTCAAGAAGGTTTGACTGTCTTTGAAATAAAGTATTTATCAAATCACTAAATTAGGGGTGGCTTGTTTTAGGATGCCCTACTTGCCTACAGAAACTAAACCCATGATGTCCAACCACCAAGCCCACCCTTCCTCCCAGGGCCCAAAGGGAAATTCAGGGAAAATAGCAGGGATGTAATATGGAGAGATCAGGGAGAGGACAGAGAAATCAGATAAGTCCAAATGTCCCAAAAGACAGAAACACAGGCCAAGGCAGAGCCAAAAGCAAAGCCAAAAGGCAAAGCCAAAGCCAGAAGGCAAAAAGCCCCTCAGTTGGAACTTCAGTCCTATTTATAGCCTCAGGCTCCAACTGACTTTCTGAAAATTCTAAACTCCTAACTGCCAGGGCTGCTTATAGTTGAACTTAGCAAAAGCAAAAGCTTCTGTAGCATCCTTGCATTATATTACCTTATTCTTAAAAGTGATGATTGGAGACCACAACGGAGTAATTGGATGAAGGCAGATCCCAAGAGAAAATCTCTCATGGAGACTCCTCTCAGGGCACATGGATGAAATTTTCACCAGGTAATTTCTTTTTGGAGGACTCTAACAGAGATTTGACTCTCCCTTTGTTTTCAACTCTTCTGAGCCAATGTAAAGTCCCCAAACAACTGAGGAAGTTGTAACTCTGCTTGTTTGTCTTAATGTAATTTTTTTTGTTTTTTGGAGCAATAGTTCAGTCACAATTTATCTTTACTCTACCCCTTAAAGAATTACTTTTTTATTTTTTAAGGGTGGTCCCAACTTGGGGCTAGAAAGATCACAAAATGTAAAGGAAGTTGTTAAAAGGCTCTTTAAGAATTTTTCTTTCTTAAAGAGGTAACTAGATACATAAATATTTTAATTAGGACTTAGATTGATAAATTTGTCTTGGAAGGGTGCCTTGCCTAAAGAGGAAAAAGGAACTACTCTTGCATTTATTGCCTTGCTTAGGACTCATTGGGATGTTCCACAGAAGTTCATCAGTCCTATATGTGTTTTTGCTTCTGTATGTCTGTACCTATATAAAAGAAATGCACTATTAGATTTCAAGAGATTTTGTTCAAGACAGCAAAATATTCAAATGATCAATTATTTGGGCCAAAATTTGATTTCTTTGAATATTGTAAATTGAAAGGTTTAAGGATAGTCATAGGAAATTAACTTCTAGATCAAATGGAATTCTGGTTCTTCTGGATAACATTAATTAAATTATCTGATATACCTGACAACCCTAGAAGTACCCTCTCTATATCCTGCCTAGTTTAAACTTTTACCTTCTCCCACTCCTTTGAAACTTCTTTTGGCTATTACTTCAGTTACTATCAACTTACCTTGGCTTCTGATGACTTCCCAGCTTCTTTCCTTTCTCCTTCTTACCTACATTCTACACCTTTGTCTCATTCTCTTCATCAGTTGGGGCATTTAATTTCTTCAGAAACTAGGGAAAGTATACTGATATTTTTCCCCTTCATGAAAGGCTTATTCCTGGTCCTAGGAATAATGTAGTCACTAATAGACATGCTTAGCCTTTTAGACCCTTTGACCTCTACTTTGAGAAAGGACAACCCAAATTAGATGAAGATCTTCGAGCCATTATCATCTAATTTGAAGCTACTTAGAGGCTAGTACTCTACTAAGGAAGACATAACTAATTAATGTAGACTTTATCCTCTCTGGTAAAAAAGATAAGCCATTTTAGAGGCAGCAAATAGACAAATTCCAGTGGGTAAGGCAGCTCATAGACTTGTGGATGTACCCAATTGGCCTTGCGAGAGCCATCTTGGAAACACAACATCCATGCTGAATACAACAGATTTCAGCAGGCTTGGGAGTCTCTCATTAGGGTCAGGGGAGCTTTATAACACTCCTTGAGAAGTGGAGAAATGTCAAGAGACTACAAGAAAGAAAATGAACTCTAATGGCCTTTTAAAAACTAAGTATTTTTTAATTACATAGAGAAATAATTTTAAAATATATTTTATTTTCCCAATTACATGTAATAACAAATTTCAACATACTCTTTCTGAAATTATAAGATCTAAATTATCTTCTGTCTTTCCTCTGAATATAGTAATTTAATCTCAGTTATATAAGTATCGTCATGCAGAACATACTTCCATATTGGTCATTCTTGTAAGAGAATACTCACATAAAACCCAAACCCCAAAATAAAACAGGCACACACATACACAAATAAACTAAAGTGAAAATTAGTATGCTTTGATCTGCATTCCAATTTTAAAAGTTTTCTCTGGAGGTTTGTAGCATTCTTTGTTACAAGTCCTTATGAGTTATCCTGGATCATTGTATTGCTGAAAGTAGCAAAGTCTTTCACAGTTGATTATCATATGATGTTGCTGTTACTGTTTAAAATGTTCTCCTGGTTCTGCTTATTTCACTCTTCATCAGTTCATGTAGGTCTTTCTCGCTCTTTAGGGAACTATCCTGCTTATCATTTCTTAAAGCACAACATTTATTCAGTCATCATCATATACAATAATTTGTTCAGCCATTTCCCCAATTTATAGACATCCCATTGATTTCCATGTGTTTGCCACAACAAAAAAAAATCTGCTACAAATATTTGTATGCATGTCTTTTCCCCTTTTTAAAAAATGTCTTTGGAATATAGACCTAGTAGTGGTATTACAAGATCAAAAGTTACACATAATTGTATAGCCCTTTGAGCATAGTTCCAAATTGCCCTCCAAAATGTTTATATCAGTTCACAACTCCACCAACAATATTTGTGTCCCAATTTTACCACATTCCCTCCAAAATTTATCACTTTACCTTACTGTCATTCATATTGGCCAATCTGATAAGAGTGAAGTTGTATCTCAGAGTTCATCTCTGCATACCACGTTTGGCATGTGTTTCATAGGTTCACCATCATAGGTTTAGATAGTATTGGAATCAATTATTCTTCAAATGTTTGATAGAATTAACTTGTGAATCTACCTGGCCCTGGAGATTTTGTCTTAAAAAGTTCATTGATGGCTTGTTCAATTTCTTTTTTTTCTGAAATGGAATCATTAAGTATTTTATCTCATCTTTTGCTAATCTGGACAATTTACATTTTTGTAAATATTCATCCATTTAATTTAGATTGTCAGATTTATTGGTATACAATTGGGCAAAAAAGCTCTTAATGATTGCTTTAATTTCCTCTCCATTGTTGGTGAATTCACCCATTTCATTCTTGATATGGTAACTTGATTTGCTTTTTTTCCTTTTTAATAAAATTAACCAGTGCTCTATTTTATTAGTTTTTCATAAAACCAACTCCTAGTCTTATTAGTTCACTACTTCCCTTAATTTCAGTTTTATTAATTTTTGCTTTGATTTTTAGGATTTACAATTTATTCTTTAGTTGGGGGTTTTTATTTTTATTTTTAAAATGTTTTTAATTTTATTTTGAGTATTTTCCTATAGTTACATGTTTCATGTTCTTTCCCTCTCCCCAAACCCCACTAATACCCCTCAGCTGACCCACAATTCCACTGGGTTTCACTTGTATCATTGATTAATACCTAATTCCATATTATTGATAGTTGGACTAGAGTTATCGTTTAGTGTCTTCATCCCCTAGTTGGAGATTTGTAATTAGTTCTTTTTCTAGCTTTTTTAGGTGTGTGCTCATTTCAAATATCTAGTTGTTTTCTGTGTTATTGATGTATTAGACATATAGATTTTACCCTAAGTATTGTTTTGGGCATATCCCATAAATTTTTATATGTTCTCTACTCATTCTCATTCTCTTTAATGACTTTATTGTTGCTATAATTTGTTCTTGCACCCACTTCTAATTTAGAATTAAATTATTTAGTTTCCAATTCATTTTCATTTGTTTTTCCATGGACTCTTATTGATTATATTTTTTATTATACTATGATCTGAAAAGGATACATTTATTATTTCCGCTTTTACACATTTTGTTGTGAAGTTTTTATGCCCTAATACGTAGTCAATTACTGTGTATGTGCTATATAGTACTGAAAAGAAGGTATATTCCTTTCTTTTCCCATTCAATTTCCTCCAGAGATATTAAATCTAACTTTTCTTAAATCATTCACTTCTTTGTTGTTTATTTTCTGGTTAGTTTTATCTGGTTCTGGGAGGGTAAAGTTGAAGTCTCCCACTAGTATAGTTTTACTATTTCCACCTGAAGATAATTTAATTTCTCCTTTAAAAAATTGGAGGCTATACCCTTTGGTATATATACCTTTAATTACCTTTAGTATTGATATTACTTCACTATTTATAGTACCTTTTATCAATATGGAATTTCCTTTCTTATCTCTTTTAATTAGATCTATTTTTGCTTTAGCTTTATCTAAGATTAGGATTGTTATTCCTGCTTTTTTTAAGTTCATCTTAAGCACAATAAATTCTTCTACAGTCCCTTACCCTTATCCTGTGTGTCTCCCCTCTTGTAAACATCATATTGTAGAATTCTGGTTTTTAATCTACTGTGTTATCCACTTTGATTTTTATGGGTGAGTTCATCCCATTTACATTCACAGTTATTACAAAATATGTGTTTCTCTCCCTTTTATTTTCCCCTTTTGATTTTGTTCTTTCTCTCTCCCTTCACTCATCACAAGTGTTTTACTTTTAATCACCACCACCACAACCACCACCACCAACACTCTACGTCTTCCTCCTTTCTGTAACCCATCTTTTCTTATTCCCCTTACTTCTCTATAGGATAAAATAGGAATCTATACCCAAATAGGAATAATTTTATTCTCTCTATGAGGCAATTCCAATGAGAGTATAATTTAAACATTGCTTATCACACCCTCATTTTCTTTTCTACTGTAATCATTTTTACATGTCTCTTTGGGTTAGATAAATTATCCCATTTTATCTCTCTCTTACTTTTCTCTCAGTGCAATTCTCTTTTTTGACCTTTGATATTTTTTGCATATCATGTCATCCTATTGAATTTACTCCCACATCTTCTCTGTATATTCCTTCTAAACGATCTAATAATGACAAAAATTTGAAGAGTAATAAATATCATCTTTTCATATAGGATTATAAACAGTTTGATCTCATTTAATCCCTTAAATTTTTTCTTTCTTGTTTACCTTTTTATGCTCCTCTTGGGTCTTGTATTTGGACATCAAATTTTCTATTAGGTCTGATTATTTCCTTAAGAAATCATGGAAATATTCTATTTTATTAAATGATTTTTCCATTAAAGAATATACTCAGGCTTTCTGGGTAGGTGATTCATGGATATGAGGCTAATTTCTTTGCCTTCTGGAATATCTTATTCCATGCCTTCCAATCCTTTAATGTAGAAGCTGCTAAATCCTATGTAATCCTAACTTTGGCTCCATGATATTTAAATTGTTTCTTTCTGCCTGCTTGCAATATTTTCAATTTGACCTGGCAATTCTTGAATTTGACTATATTTCTGTAAGTTGTCATTAATTTTAGGAGGTAATTGATGAATTCTTTCCATTTCTGTTTTACTCTCTTGTTCAAGGATATCAAAGCAATTTTCTGTGATAATTTCTTGTAAGGTGATTTCTATGATTTTTAAAAAAATTTAATCATGGTTTTCAGGTAATCCAATAATTCTTAGATTATCTCTATTGTTTTATTGTTTATGAGTTTCAGTTGTTTTCACATTGAAATATTTCATATTTACTTTAATTTTTTTAATTCTTTTTATTTTTATTGTTTCTTGATGTCTCATGAAGTCATTAGCTTCTAGCTGCCTAATTCTAATTTTTCGGGAATTATTTCTGAGCTTTTGGAACCCCCTTTTCCATTTGACAATTTTTTAAAAACTCTTTTCTTCATTGGATTTTTGGGCCTCTTTTTCAAGTGTTGACAATTATGCTTTTTAAATTTTTTTTATCTGGTATCACTTTTATTTCTCTTCACCACTTTTCTTCTCCATTTCTTACTTAATTTTTGAAATCCCTTTTAATTTTTCCAGTGCCTGAGAACAATTTCCATTTTTCTTTGAAATTTTGTGTGTAGATGCTTTTATCTTACTGGCCCCTTCTGAGTTTGTGCCTTACTCTTTGTCTCCGTAATAATTTTCAATGATTAGGTGTGCTCATTTCATTCAATAATTTTTTAAGTGTGCTCATTTTCCTTTTACTCAACTTTTATTTTTGTGTTAAAGGTGGGCTCTGTTCTCAGGGTAGATAAGTGCTCTCTTAAACTTCAGGATTTCCTTGCTGCTACCTTCAGCTCAAACTCTTGGTTTCTGCAAGTTTAAGTTCTTCCAAGGTAGTAAGATGACCTGTGGGCTGGGAGCTCTGAAAGCTACCTCGCACTGTTTATTCAGTGTCTCCCAAGGACTTCTGATGCCTTGCAGAGCTCAGAGCACTGTGAGCTACCTGGTACTAGTGCTCAGATGCTTATCTTAGACTTAGGCAGGTGCTCTTGGCCTCACTCTGAGTTTACACTTGCAAGGACCATGGCTAACTCTCTTTTTCTGGGCTTCAGGTCCTCACTGAATGCTTGGGCAGGAGCTCAAGGCATCTCCCATGGCATGCATAATCTAGGCACATTGTGGACTTCCTTGCACTGAGGCTTGGGGTCTCACCTTGTGTTTAGGCAGGGGTTCTGAGCCTCATTCTAGGCTTTGTAATAGTAAAATTATGACTTGGATCCTTAGAATTTTGTAAAGTTTATTGGTATTACTTGGATATGTCAAGACCAAGAGATAGAGAGAAGTATAAGAGATTTAAGCCTAATTTAAGTCCCCATGTGGATGCTCCCACCATGGGCTTCTGCTACCACCTTCTTGCATGGTCACCAGAGATAGAGAACATACTTCTTTATCTCAAACCTTTTAACCTTTCTCTCCCTTCCAGGTCAAATTCAATTATATCTAGATCAAACTCAGAGTCACATAACTTATGCTAGATGACATAAGTGACCTAGCTCCAGGTGCTCAGGGACACGTGATCCTAGAAGAGGATTCCCTTCACACAGCCTACCCCAGCCAGATGCATGGGAGACTACCCTGTGTTGGGGTTTGTGGTCTCACTATAGGCTTGGGCACAGTTTCTGGGTCTCATTCTATGCATAGAACGGCTTCCCACAATTCTAGGCTTGCACAGAGAAACAATTTTTGACAATTATTTCCTTACATTTGTCAGTTCAGATTCTTTCCCTTCTCACTCTTGCTACCCCTACTGAAGGTAGTAAATAGTCTGATAAAAGTTATGCCAATGCTTTGATGGAATACATATTTCCATATTCCTCAAACCATGAGAGAGGACCTGTATCACACAGAAAATAAAAACCTCATGAGAGAAATGAAGTGAAAGGTGGCATGTTGTTATGTGCAATCAGACTCCAACATTTCTTTCTTTGGCTGTGGATAGCATTTTTATGAGTCCTTTGGGTTTTCTTGAAACTTTTTTGCTATAAGAACTTAATCTTTCATACTTGGTTATTATACAATTTTTCTGTTTCATTATATACTATTGTCCTGGTTATGCTCACTTCACTTTGTACCACTTCATATAAGATTTTCCAGGTTTTTCTGACCTTATCCTGTTCATCATTTCTTACAGAATAATAGTATTCCATTACAACCATACAGGACAACTTGATCAGCCATCCCTCAATTGATTTTTGTTTCTTCAGTTTCTTATTCTTCTTTACTACAAACAGAGCTGTTAAAATATATTTGTACAAGCAAGTCCTTTTCCCCCATTTCCGATCTCTTTGGGATACAGACTTAGTATCAGTACTGCTTGGTCAAAGAGTATAAATATGAAGAGTATGAATTATCTTGCCCTTTGGCCACAGTTTCAGATGACTCTGTAGATCACAGTGTCAGTTCATAGTTCCACCAACAATGTATTGGTGTCCCAGTTTTCCTTCATCCTCTCCAATATTTATCATTTTCCTTCCTGGTGAAATCATCCATTCTGATAGGTATGAGGTATTAGCTCAGACTTCTTTTAATTTGTATTTCTCTAACTAATAGTGATTTGGGAACTTTTTTCATGATTATTGATAGCTTTTATTACTTCATAAACATAATAGAATATTGAAAATGAAGATGAGGAATTCAAACAGGGAATTCTTATATGAACTACTGTGGGTTGAAGTAATCAGAAGAAAATAAAATACATTTTGGCATAAATCATAACATGAAATCATTATAATGATCAAGCCTGATCATGGATGAGATATGAAAAAATAGATCTTCCTTTAACTATAGAAGTGAGTGGATGATGGGTATGGAATGTTGTTTATGCTTAAAGATGTTGATGTATCAGTTTATTTTAATGAACCTAAAAATATTTCTTATCCAGGTATGTGGAAGGCTAACGGAGCAGTGCTTTGGGAGTATATATTTAGAAAAGTATGTATTAAATAAACAAAATTCAATGGCAAAGCAAAATAAATTGGGAATTTTACAAAAAAATAAAGAAAGGTAATAGGTACATCCCATCTTCCTGCTAACAATCAATAATCAGGTTTCTGAGCCATAATAGTGATGTGAAAAATTGCAATTCAGTTCATCTCACAAGAGAAATATCCCTACAATGTGTGCACCAGATAAAATAATAATCAGTCACACCAAAGAACACCTGTGAGCTCTTCTTCCACTCAACGTAGCAATACATAAGAAAATAGCCAAAAAAGTATGTAGATAATCTGGTTGGAGTTTTGCCAAAAATGCCTAAAGCTAGCACAGTCTCCAATATAAATGGTACCTGAAGCCAGTGGGATCCTATCTCTGACCTTTTAAAACCCTCATATATACTGCCTTGTATACATCAATATTCTCTAACATGAATGTGATCTATCAGTGGACAAAGTCAGTTCTTGATAGGTGAACAAGTACGAACATCAAAGGTATTAAGGTAGACTATACTCTGTGTATACAAATGGAGAGGCAAGGGTAGAGGGAGGATGATATCCATATATTTATGGTAGGCTTACAGAGGTGAATCAAGAAGACAGAGAGAAGGATAGAGAAAAGATGGCTGCTTAGTAGCAGCAAAAGTTCAAACCTTTCTGAAAATCCTTCCAAATCAAGCTTTAAAAAGTGCTTTGAAATGAGAGAGATCAAAAACCAACAGCAAGATGCAGAGAAGGGCTCTCCTGTGGAACAACTTGAAAGATATGCAGAAAGAATTGATGTTCACAGAATAAGGGGGAACCAGAAATAAAATTGCACACAGAGGATTGCTGCCCAACTACCACCCACCTACTGTGCTACATTTTGAGCTTGGGAATAGACTAACTTCTGGATCCCAGGACCCTACCTATACCAACAACAGAGCACCCCACACCCCACATCTACCTTTTGAAGTCCCAATCCCTGGCATCAGCCTGCAGTGAGTTTGGGAAGTCGATAACACTTGGCTCTTTCAAGATTCTGCTGCTGAGCAGTACCAGCCCCAAGGCAAAATAGCACAGTGTGCTGAGCCCTGGAAGCCATCAGCAGAGAGAGTCAGCAGCATTCAGAAGTTCCATTCCACACGCAAAAATTGACTGAGAAAATGAGCAAATATCAAGAGAAAAAACTAACTATACAAAAATCTCTATGGAGACAAAGAGTAAGTAACAGAATCAATAGGGAATGGTGAGATCCAAGCAAAATTTCAAAGAAAAATTGGAATTGATTTCAAGTACTGGAAGAACTCAAAGAAGGAATTCAAAAATCAAATAAGAGAAGTGGAAGAAAAATTGGAAAAAGAAATGAAAGTAATGCAAAAAGAAAATAACAGCTTAAAAAGCAAAATTGTTCAACTGGAAAAAGANTGGAATTGATTTCAAGTACTGGAAGAACTCAAAGAAGGAATTCAAAAATCAAATAAGAGAAGTGGAAGAAAAATTGGAAAAAGAAATGAAAGTAATGCAAAAAGAAAATAACAGCTTAAAAAGCAAAATTGTTCAACTGGAAAAAGATGCAAAAAATTCAATGCAGAAAAGAGTTTTTTAAAAAACAAAATAGGTCTAGTAGAAAAAGTGGAAAAATACCAATTAATAAAGGAGTTAAATGAAAAGTAGATTATCCAAATGAAAAATGATGAGTAAAATGTTATAAAATAAATTCATTCTTTAAAAATTTGAATTGGGCAAATAGAAGTTAATGAACTCATAAGACATCAAGAAACAATTAAAAATTTAAAAAAGAAGAAAATATGAAATATCTCATTAAAAAAAACAATTGACCTGGAAAATAGATCCAGAAGAGACAATTTAAGAACTATTGGATGACATAAAAGTTATGATAAGAAAAGAAGCATAGGCATCATTTTATAAGAAATTTTCAAAGCAAACTTCCATGATATTATTGAAGAGGAGGGTAAAATAGAAACGGAAGGAATCCGTAGATCACCTTCAGCAATAAATCCCCAAATGACAACTCCCAGGGATGTTATAGCCAAGTTCAAGACATCCCAGGCCAAGGAAAAAATACTGCAAACAGAAAGAAAGAAACAATTCAAATGTCCTAGGACCTCAGTCAAGATTACAAAGGATCTGGCTACCTCAACAATATTCCAGAAGTCCAGGAAACTGGGTTTACAATGAAGAATCACCAACCCATCTAAACTGACTATCTTCTAGCAGGGGAAAATATCATCATTTAATAAAATCAAAGATTTTCAAGAATTCCTGAAAAAAATACACCACTGGACTTAAGCAGAAAATTTGATGTTTAAGGACAAAATTCAAGAGAAGTATAAAAAGGTAAAAAAGAAAGAGAAAAAATTTAAAGCCCTCAATAAGTTTGATAGTCCTATAAGGAAAGATGATATTTATAACTCTCATTTTTTAAAATATAACATTAGATAGAAGAAGTATACATAGTAGGTTTAATACTAATACATTTAGGATGCTATGCAAAAAAACCTAAATGAAAAAGCGGTGGAAAAGTGGGTTGTATTAAAAGAAATGGGAAGAGAGAAGTAAAAAGAGGTAAAATAAATCACATAAAGAAGAATGGGTTGGGGGATTATTACAGTGGAGGGGAAGATGAGGAAGGTGAAGGGTAATACTTAAACCTTATTCTCATTGGAATTGGCTTAGCAAGGGAAGAACAGCCAGATTCATTGGGTATAGAATCCTTACTTACACTATAGAGAACTAGAATACGGACTAGAAGGAGAGGTAAATAATATAAGAACAGGGGGAAATAGTGATGATTAAAAGACCCTGTAGAGACATAGGAGAGGAATAAGAATAGTAGTGGTAGGAAGGGAAGTAATATAAGGAAGGGGGAAGGTGGTAAGGATTAAAAGCAAAACCCTGATGTGGAGAAACAGAAGGAAAGGAGAAAGAGCAGAATTGAAAGATGAAAATTAGATAGAGGGAAAAACACAGATGGTCATCATAACTGAATGTAAATTGGATGAACTCATTCATAAAACAGAAGCAAATAGAGTGGATTAAAAAACAGAATCCTACCACATGTTTACAAGAAACACATTTGAAACAAATAGACATACACAGTGTAAAGGTAAAGGACTGGACCAGAATCTATTGGAATTCAACTGAAATTATGAAAAGGAGTAGTAACAATCATGATCTCAGACAAAGCTAAAGCTAAAATATATATGTTTAAAAGAAATAAGGAAGGTAATTGCCTCTTGATAAAAGGTAGTATAGATAATGCAGTAATATCAGTACTTAATATATATGCATAAAATGAAATGAGCATTTACATTTTTAAAGGAGAAACTAAAGGAGCTTAAAGAGGAAATGCACGGTAAACTGTATCACTTGGGGACCTCAACCATTCCCAATCAAAATTCAATAAATCCAAACAAAAATAAATAAAAAAGAAGTAAAAGAAGTGAATGAAATTTTAGAAAAGTGAGATTTAGAAAAATGATTAGGAATAAAAAGGAATATACTGTCTTTTCAGTACCACATGTTACATATACAAAAATTAACCATGTACTAAAGCATTAAAGCTTCACAATCAAATGCAGAAAAGTAGAAATGATAAATGCAACTTTTTCAAATCATAATACAATAAAATGATGAACAATAATGGCTTATGGAAAATCAAATTAAAAATTAATTAGAAGTTAAATAATCTAATTCTTTTAAATGGGTGAGTCAAAGAACAAATTACAGAAACAATCATTGATTTAATTAAAAAGAATGAAAATGAGGAGATAACATAAAAAATTATGGGATACAGCCAAAGCATTACACAAAGGAATATTTATATCTCCAAATGCTTATATCAATAAAATGGCAAAAAGGAGATCATTGAATTGGGCATGCAACCAAAAAAAGCCAAACTAGAAAAAGAACAAATTAAAATTCCCCAATAAAAGACTAAATTGGAAATCCTAATAATCAAAAAATAAATTAATAAAATGAAAGGTAAAAGAACAATTATAAATAATAAATAAGATTAGGCATTGGTTCCATGAAAAAAACAAATAAAATAGATATAACATTGGTTAATTTAATTTATAAAAGGGGAGGAAAGAAGAGAATCAAACTGCCAATTTCAAAAATGAAAAGGGTGATTTCACCTCCAATGAATAGGAAACTAAATCAATCATTAGGAGCTATTTTCCCTAATTATATGACAATAAATCTGATAATCTAGGTGAAATGGATGAATATTTACTAAAATATAAATTTCCTAGATTAACAAAAGAAGAAATAAAATAATTAAATAATTCTATCTCAGAAAAAAATAAATCAAGAAAAAATCCCCAGTCTTATGGATTCACAAGTGAATTCTATCAAACTTTTAAAGAACAATTAATGCCAATACTATACAAACAATTTGGCAAAATAAGCAAAAAAGGAGTCCTATGAAATTCTTTTTATGACACAAATATGGTGCTGATACCTAAGATAGGAAGACCAAAAATATAAAAAGAAAAATATAGACCAATTTTCTTAATGAACATTGTTATAAAATCCTAAATGAAATACTAGATAGTACAGCAATACATAACAAGGATTATTCACTATAACAAGATGGGATTCATACCAGGAATGGAAGATGGGTTTAATATTAGGAAAACAATCATCATAAATGACAGTATCAATAATCAAACTAACAGAAATAACATGATTATCTCAAGAGATATAGAATATTGACTTCTGGGTTTAGATGGCTACAGAGTAGAATCAAGGTGCTTAACTGTCCTAACTGACCCATGCATGATACCTCAAAAGGACATAAAAACTAAATCTAGATGAACAAAGGGATCCCACAATAGTGCACAGCATTGAAGATACGTGGGATTTGGGCATTTCCACGTTATAAGGGGTGAAATAGCTCACACTAAAATGTGAGCTGATCAACACCACCCCACTCCACCTACAGTCCCAGAGCCAGCACACAAGATTTAGAGAAAGAGTGGGGCATTCACTAAGATCTTGGCAGCTAACTAGGACTAGCAGGGACTTGCTCCTAAGAGCAGCAAGACTTAAGACTATATAAGGCTAAAGGACATGGACTTTGAGTGTGGACCTTGGGCACGGACACAGAGTAAAGTGGTGACAGATATTGGAAGCAGCATGCTTAGACTTTTAAAGGAGCCTCAGGCAGATGAGCAAGCAAGGAGACTACCAGGAGACTTGACCCTGAGAACAGCTAGACGTCAGACACTAGGAGCCTAAAAAGCTCAGACCTTAGGCATGAGGATAAAGCTGAGGGGCAGCACTGCACTGTGACTCAGGCAAAAATTGTTCCACAGCTTTATACACAGAGAGGCTGCCCCACATCACCCAGACTTCTGACTGAGAAGGAAAAACTAGCATAGTAATGGCAAGCAATGCCCAAGAACTAACAAAGAGAAAAAACAAGAAGAAAGCATTAACACTTGAAAACGTTTACAAAGAAAAAATCCAGACAACAGAGCAGACAGCAGAGGACAGACAAGTAAAGACATCCAAACCTTCCCCAAAAAATAAAAATTGGTAACAAATTCTTGTAGAGTTCAAATATGAGATCATGAGAAAGATGGAAGAGTTATGGCAAGAAAAGTGGGAAATAGCTGAAAAGGAAATTAACAGGTTAAAAGACTGAAACTCCCAACTGGAGAAAGACGCCCCCAAATTAAATAAAATGATAAGCCAATTGGAGACTCAAATTAAACAGCAGGACACAGTGAAAAACAAGATAGACCAAATCGAAAAGGAAAATGAAAAGATTGTAGCAGAAAACCAGGCTCTAAAGACCAGAATTGAGCAAGTAGAAGCCAGTGCTCGAACACAGCAAGAACTAATAAAGCAAAGTCAAAAGAATGACAAAATAGAAGGAAACATGAAATATCTCACTGAGGGAATGACAGATCAAGAAAACAGGTCTAGAAAATACAATTTGAGAATCATTGGTCTTCCCGAAAAATCAGAAATTAATAGAAATTTGGACACCATACTGCAAGAAATTATCCAATAAAACTGCCCTAATGTTCTTCAAAAAGAGGGCAAGATAGACATTGAAAGAATCCATAGATCACCCTCTACACTAAACCTTCAAAATTCAAGCCCCAGGAAAATAATTGACAAATTCAAGAGTTTCCAAGTTCAGGATAAAATATTACAAGAAGCCAGAAAGAGACAATTCAGATATCAAGGAACACCAATAAGGATTACACAGGATCTGGCAGCCTCTATGCTAAAAGACCTTAAAGCTTGGAATATGATATTCAGAAAGGCAAGAGAATTGGGTCTACATCCAAGGATCACCTACCCATCAAAATTAACTATATACTTCCAGGGGAAAGTATGGGCATTCAACAAAGTAGAAGATTTCCAAATATTTGCAAAGAAGGGACTAGAACTAAAAGGAAAGTTTGATATCCAACAACAAAAATCAAGAGAAACATTAAAAGGTAAATAAGAAAGGGGAAAGAAAGAAAACTCTTACTCTTATATTTGCTTCTTTAAGGGCTTCAATAAGATCAAATGATTTGTATTCAAATATTATGTGTAATTCTAAAAAATTGTATTCACTATTATAGTAATTAGAAGAATTATTCGTAGGGAGAAGATGGTGTACTAAATGGTCTAAGATGATATGAAAAAAAATGGTGAGGGAATAGAAGATGATACCAAGAGAACCTTGAAGGAATAAGAAAAATAGGATAATTTTTTACCACACAAAGAGGGCATGGAAAGAGAAGGGGATGAATACTGTCATCAGAAGGAGAGGAATAGAGCTTTAATAGGAAATAATTAAACCTGACTCTCAGCAGAATTAATCCTGAGAGGGAAGAGTAGCTATATTCATTGGAATACTGAATTCTATCTTAACCTATAGAGAAAGTCAGAAGGGATAAACCAAGGAGGGCAGTGGGGTGGGGAGTTCAAAAAGGGAGGGGAAGGGGAAGAGAGGGAATTCATTAGGCCTTATAAAATAATAAGAGGGGAACAAAAAGAGAGTGGGTGGAAAGGGAAGTAAACTAAGGAAGGGGATAAAAGGGACTGATTTAAAAAAAAACCACTGGTTTAAAAGGAAATAGCCTAAGAAGTAGAGGCAGAGCTAGGAGAGGATATCAAAACTTTGGCGTATACACAACTGATAATTACAACTCTGAATGTGAATGTGATGAACTTGCCCATAAAACAGAAGCAAATAGCAGAGTGGAATAGAAAACAAAATCCTACCTAAAAAAATGTCTACAAAAAACACATATGAGGCAGGGAGACATACATAGAGTAAAAATAAAAGGTTGGAGCAAAATCTATTGGGTTTCAACTGAGGAAAAGAAGGCAGGAGACTTAATCATGCTTTCTGATAAAGGCAAAGTAAAAATAGATCTGATTCAAAGAGATAAGGAAGGTAATTACATCCTGATAAAAGGCAGTATAGACAATAAGGAAATAACAGTACTGAACATGTATGCACCAAATGGTATAGCATCCAAATTTCTAAAGAAGAAACTGGCAGAGCTCAAGGAGGAAATAGATAATAAAACTATACTAGTGGAAGACCTAAATCTTCCTTTATCAGATCTAGATAAATCAAACCAAAAATAAATAAGAAAGAGATAATAGAGGTGCAATGCTAGAAAAATTATACTTAGAAATGTAGAGAAAAATAAATAGGGACAAAAATAGGAATACACCTTCTTTTTAGCTCCATATGGTATATTCACAAAGATTGACCATGTAGTAGGGCAGGGCTTGGCAAAGTATGGCTCTTGAGCCATATCTGGCTCTTTTGAGGGCCAGATATGGTTCTTTCTGCAGGAGCCACAAAGTAAATTTTTTTTCAGGCACTGTTACAGGAGCAAACACTGTTACAGGATCACACACTGTGAGCACTGTAAGGTTCTCACGAAATAACATTTTAAAAAATGTGGCGTTTATGGCTCTCACGGCCAAAAAGGTTGCCAAACCCTGTACTAGGGCATAGAAATATGGCAAACAAATGCAAAAGGACAGAAATAATAAATGTAACCTTTTTCAGATCATAATACAATAAAAATAATAATTAGTAAGGGCACATGGACAGGCAAATCAAAAATTAACTGGAAATTAAATAATATGATTCTCAAAGAACAGTTAAAGAAGAAGTGATAGAAATAATTAATAATTTCATTGAAGAGAATGACAATGATGAGATCCTACAAAAATCTGTGTTATGCAGGCAAAGCAGTACTCAGGGGGAAATTTATATCCTTGAGAGCATATATTAACAAATTAGGATAATGTAGAGATCAATGAACTGGGTATGTAAATCAAAAAACTAGAAAGAAAACAAACTAAAAATCCCCAGTTAAATACTAAGTTAGAGATCATAAAAATTAAAGGAGATATTAATAAAATTGAAAGTAAAAGAACTATTTAATTAATAAATGAGACTAGAAGCTGGTACTTTGAAAAAACAAATAAAATTGACAAAGTACTGGTCAATCTATTTTAAAAAAGAAAAGAAGAAAACCAAATCATCAGTATCAAAACTCAAAACAGAGACCTCACCTCTAATGAAGAGGAAATTAAGGCAATCATTAACTATTTTGCCCAATTATATGACAATAAATATAACAAGCTAGGTGATATTGATGAACATCTAAAAATATAAATTACCTATATTAATAGAAGAAATAGAATACTTAAATAATCCCATATCAGAAAAAGAAATTGAACAAGCCATAAAAAAACTCCATAAGAAAAAATCCCCAGGACCAGATGGATTCACAAGTGAATTCTATCAAAACTTCAAAGAAAAACTAATCCCAATATTATACAAACTATTTGACATAATAAGCAAAGAAGGAGTTCTACCAAACTCTTTTAATGATATAAATATGGTACTGATCCAAAGCCAGATAGAACAAAAACAGAGAAAGAACTACAGAACAATCTCTTTAATGAACATAGACTCAAAAATCTAAACAGAATACTAGCTAAGATGATATGAAAAAAAAAACAACAAAAAACGGTGAGGGAATAGAAGATGACACCAAGTCCAGCAAGTGATCAAGAGGGTTATTTATTATGATAAGTTGGGATTTATATCAGGAATGCAAGTATGGTTCAATATTAAGAAAATCATCCTTATAATTGACCATGTCAACAAGCAAACCAACGAAAATCACATGATTATCACAATATATGCTGAAAAAGCCTTTGACAAAATACAATACCTATTCCTATTGGAAACTAGAAATTATAGGAATAGAAGGGTCTTTCTTAAAAATAATAAATGGCATATATCTAAAAATCATCAACAAACATCATCTGCAATGGGGATAAAATTGAAGCCTTCCCAATAAGATCAGGAGTAAAACAATGATGTCCATTGTCACCTATATTATTTAACATTCTTCTGGAAACCCTACCAGCAGCAAATAGAGAAGAAAAAGAAATTGAAGGTATTAAAATATGCAGTGAGGAGAGCAAGCCATCACTCTTTGCAGATGATATGATAGTCTACATAAAAAATCAACTAAAAGTTAGTGGAAATAATCAACAACTTTAGCAAAGTTGCAGGATACAAAATAAAAGCACATAAATCATCAGCATTTCTACATATTTCCAACACATCACAGCAACAAGAGTTATAGAGAGAAATTCCATTGAAAATCACCCAAGACAATATAAAATACTTAGGTATCTATCTGCCAAGACAAACACAGGAATCATATGGACACAACTATGGAATCCTTTCCACACAATTAAGACTAGATTGAAACAATTGGAAAAAACATTGATTGCTCATGGGTAGGACAAGCTAACATAAAAATGACCATCCTACCCAAAGTAATTTACCTATATAGTACTATACCTATCAAACTACCAAGAAACTTTTTTACTGAATTAGAAAAAACTATAACAAAGTTCATTTGGAGAACAAAATACAAAGACTATCAAAGGAAATAATGGAAAAAATGGGAAGGAAGTTGGCCTAGCAGTACCAGATTTTAAACTGTAGTAGTTGTCATCAAGAAAATATGGTACTGGCAAAGAGAGAGAAGGGAGGATTAGTGGAATAGCAAAGGGTAAGAGACCTCAGCAAGACAATCTATGATAAACTGAAAGAACCCAGCTTTTGATACAAAAACCCACTATTTGACAAAAACTGCTGGGAAAATTGGAAATCAATATGGGAGAGATTGGTTCCAGATCAACATCTCACACCCTATGCCAATATAAATTCAGAATGAATGAATGATTTGAATAAAGAAGGAAACTCTAAGTAAACCTTTGATAAAATGCAACATCCCTAACTATTAAAAAACCCCAGAAAACATAAGAATAAAAGAGCCTTTGCTCAAAATAATAAGCAGTATTTGTTTAAATCCATCAGCATTGATTTAAACCTATATCATCTGCAATGGGTATGTTAGAAGCCTTCCCAATAAAATCAGAGTGAAGAAAAAATGCCCATAATCACTATTATTATTTAATATTGTCCTAGAAAGGGTAGTTTTGGCAAGTAGAGAAAAAAAGAAATTGGAAGAATTAAAATATGCAATAAGGAAACTAAACTATCACTCTTAGTGGATTGTATGATAGTATATTTAGATAATCCCAGAAAATCAACTTAAAAAACTAGTTGAAATAACTAATAACTTTAGCATAAGTAAAGGATATAAAATAAACTCACAGAAATCATCAGCATTTCTATGTATTTCCAACAAAGTCTAGCAGCAAGAGTTCGAAAAAGAATCTCCATTTAAAATTGCTCTTCATAATATAAAATACTTGGGATTTGCCAAGACAAACAGAGGAATTATATTAACAAAATTATAAAATGCTTTTCATACAAATAGTTAGATCTAAACAATTGGAAAAATATTAATTGCTCATAGGTAGGCTGAACTCATATAATATAAATGACAACCATTCATAAATAAATGGACTTAATCATTGCCATACTGAACAAACTATCCTAAAAATATTTTGTTAATCTAGAAAAATAATAAAACAAAATTCATCTGGAAGAAAAAATTATCAAGAATATTAAGGGAAATAATGAAAACAATTTGAAGACTGGTTATCTAGTAGTACCATTTCTTAAACTGTATTATAAAGTAGTAATCATCAAAACAGTCTGATACTGGCTAAGAACTAGAAGGGTGGATCAATGGACTAGATTAAGACTAAATGACCTCAGCAATCTAGTGTTTGATAAACCTCCGAAATGCCAGCTTTTGGGACAAGAACAATGACAAAAATTGCGGAGGAAAATAAGAAAATGGTATGGCAAAAAGTAGGTTTAGATCAATATCTCACACCCTATATCAAGATAAAGTCAAAATGGGTATATGAGTTAAATATAAAGAGTAATATTATAAGTAAATTAGGGGAATATAGAATAGTTTACCTGTCAGATTTATGAAGAAGGGATTAATATATTTAAGAATTTAAGTAATTTTATTACAAACTATAAGATGAATAATTTTATTATATTAAAATGAAAAGCTTTGTATAAACAAAACCAATACAACCAAGATTAGAAGGGAAATGAACCTAGGGGAAAATTGTTATAACAAATTCCTCTGATAAAGGTCTGATATCTCAACTATATGAAGAAATACATGAAATATGTAAGAATTCCAAGTCATTCCTCCCCAATTGATAAATAGTAATGTATATGACTGGGCAGTTTTCAGATGAAAAATATTCTAAAACACTTTTGATTAGAGAAATGCAGATTAAAACAACTCTGAGGTACTACCTCATACATATCAGATAGGCCAAAATGATAGGATAAATGTTGGAAGGGATGTGGCTAAATTGGGATACTAACACATTGCTGGTGGAGTTGCGAACTGATCCAACCATTCTGGAAGGAAATATGGAATTAGGCCAAAAAGATCCTAAAGAATGCATACCTTTGATTCAATAATACTACTCTTAGGTTTGTATCCCAAAGAGAAAAAAATGGGAAAGGATGTATAGCTGTTTTTTTATTTCAATTTTTAATTTTTAATTTTTTTTGTGGAGGCAAAGAATTGGAAACTAAAGGAATGCCCCTCAATTGGGGAATGGCTGATCAAAGTATAGTATGTGATGGTGATGGAATACTATTGTGCTATAAGGAATGATGAACAAGATGATTTCAGAAAGAACTGGAAAGATCTACATAAACTGATGCAGAGTGAAATAAGCAGAAGCAGGAGAACACTATACATAAAAACTGAAATATAATGGAATCAACAAATGTGATAGACTTTGCTATTAACAGCAGTACAATGATCCAGACTAATTCTCAATGATTTATGAAAAAGAATGATATTTACCTCCATAGAAAGAACCATTGGAGTAGTGTAAGGTATAAATTTTAATGGTTTGGCTAAAATATATGAAGATTATAAATAATAGTGGTAGTTGCCAATTCAAAGTATTATTGCTCAAAGCTGAAATGACTTTAATAGCTTTTATTTACAAAAGAGGTGGAAAGAGTGAAAACAGAGAAATACAAAAGGGTAGAGAAGACATTAGCCTATCTTACTAAATATTGCTCTGGTGTTCAACTCAGCCAGGACTTGTTGACCTTCAACAGGAATTAAACTCCCTCTAGAAGACAGGAAGGGAAAGCCAGCTATCTACTCACACAAGTTCCCTCCAAGAGGCAAGTCAAGATAATGACTTTAGCTGAAGATGATTCTTGATGCCAATTTCCTTCCTTGAGCTGACCTTCTTGAAGCTGAGTTCCTTCTTGGAATCAACTTCATCCTCTAGGCCCAGAAATTCAGGGCCTTTTATAGTAGGTTCTTGTCTCTTCCCCTTTTCAAAGGGGCCAATCACAGCTTCCAAATTGTCTAGCAGTGTTTGTGGTAACCAGTTCTCACCTTCTGGAGGGATGAATGCTCATCAAAAGGGTTCACAGCTTCCTGGCTGATTGAGTTTCTAAGGGTACAAATTCTCTTAAGTGGTTTTCAAGCTCCTCCACCTAGTTCAAGCTTTTTGTTAATTCAATCAAAAGATAGAAAAAGGAGAGTTAATCCTGTCTTCAAAATTTAGTGAGGTACTAAATAGGGGTACTTAAGTTATTTTTAACCAAAGTGTTAGCTCCTACTAGGCAAAGAGAATAAGGGATTCTCTTTCACAAGTGTAAACTCAAAGAGAACAAAGAATTCCCTTTTACTGTAGGTATGCAGATGAAAGCATATGATTTATCATATGTTTATTTGGGTATATATTTGGGGATTGTGTTTTATAAGATTATTCAATTACAAAAATGAATAATATGCAAATGTGTTTTGCATGATAATACATGTATAACCCAGATTTAATTACTTGCCAGCTCAAGGAAGAAGAAAGGGGAAAAGGTGGGGGGAGACAATTTGGATCATAACTTCAGAAAATTTATGTGGAAATATATTAAAATAGAAATAATAAAGTCTCCATTTTCTTTCTTATCAACACTCTATAGTGAGGCTTCCAACCGTATCATTCAACCAAACCTGCTATCTCCAAAATTATTTTTATTATATTTATATTTTGTTATATATTATATGATATATAATATACATATACATATTTATATTAATGATGACTTAATTGCCAAATGTAATGGCTTTTTCTCAGTCTTTATCTTTATTGAAGTCTCCATAGCCTTTGACACTGTAATGACTCTCTCCTTTCTTCTTTCTTGATTTTCACAGTTCTACTTTCTTCTAGTTCTCTCCTCCTATATTTTTGACTTCCTACTATATCTTTTGCTGAACCTTCTCATAGATTTGGTCTGCTAGCCATGGATGTCTGAAAAGATTCTATCCTAAATTTCCTTTTCTTCTCCCTTTGTACTATTTATTTATATTGACACTCTTGGATTAAATTACCATGTAATCATTCTCATCAGCTAATTATTCTCAAACTACTTATCCAGTTCTAATTTCTTTACTGACCTCCATTTTTATATCTCCAACTGCCTTTCTAAAAAGAATTTTGAACTGGATGTCTTGTAGGTACCTTAAGCTCTACCTATCCCAAACTGAACTCATTATCTTCCCCTCCAACCCATTTGTTTTTAATTCTTGTTACCATTGTGGCTAACAGAAACTTTTTGCTTCTGTAATTTCTAACGGTCACAAAAAGTCAGTTAAACATCTTAGAATGTTCAGAAAGTCAGTTAGAACTTAAAGCTATAAATAGAGGTGAAGTTCCAACTGATGGGGCTTTTGCCTTCTGGCTTTCACTGTGGCTGGAGGCTTTTGCTTTGGCCTTTCAGCTTTGGCCTAATTGCTTCGGCCGTGGCCTGTGCTTGTTTTGTTTTGGGGAAATTTGGACTTATCTCATTTCTCTGGACCTCTCCCTGATCTCCCATCTCCATCCCTCCCCTTCCCTGATTTTCCTTTTGGGTTCTGGTTGGAAGGGAGGACTTGGTGATTGAACATTGTGGGTTTTAGTTTCTTTAGATAATTGAAGTATCCTCAAATAAGTATCCCTAGGTTTAATAAAGACTTTATTTAAAAGGCAGTCAAATCTTCCTGACTGGGAGAGCTGGTCTCTCTCTGTCTAAACCTCTCCATAACCCATCCCCCACCCTCACCCCTTTACTTAGCAGCAGTTAGAAAATCCTGAACCCCTCCCCCCTTCTAACTGACCCTGGTATTAATAAATCCCCTTGTTACCTATTCAAACCCTGTGGTGAGTCATTGTGTTGAAAATTAAGACAAGGGCCAAGAGGAAGAATCATTTTCCTTTATTTCTTGAGACAACTGGGGCATCCATCTTGACAGGAAGTGCCCACCTTCAAGACTTCCTCCAGCCATCAGTTTAACTGGCAGGGAGGGGCCCTCTCGACTCCTCCCTCAAGAGACTTTGAAACTAACAAGAGAAACCCTCCTGTCAAGCCTAAACGTTTATTACTAGTCTTAGTTTCCTCCCTATATCCTCTGTCTCAAGCCTCTGGGAATAAACCTGTTTGAGCTGCCTCTCCTACATACCCCATTTCCTTTATCTCCTACATACCTTCCTTTACCTTCATTCCTCCTCCACTCACCTTATCCTCCAATCACCTTATAATCCCTTATTCCCTTTTATCCTTCCTCACACCCACATACTCAATTTATTTTCTTTATTCTTTGATAACAGTTACCATTGTGGGTATCACTATCCCCACAGATACTGAAGATCACAATGTGGTAGTAGACACCATCTACAACTCCCCACTCTTTCACACTCCCCTATAGCCAATGTATTGCCAAAGATTCTCAATATAATTTTTATAACATCTCTTACATACATCATTTTCTCTCTTACAATATTAACCCCAGTCTAATGGAGGCCTTGATCATGTCATTCCTAGACTATTGTAATATGTCTCTCCAGTTTATCCTCTATTAATATATCAAAATAACCTTCCTAAAGCTCAAATCTAATCATTTTACCCACCTCTCCCTATTCATAAATTCCAGTGACTATTACTTTGAGGAAAAAAAAATATATATATATATAAGTATCTGTTTAGCATTCAAAGACCTTTTTTGTATGTCTTCCCCTGAAAGTGTCCTTTCTCCTTATACTTTACATTCCCAATCCCCATATATTCTGCAATCCCATGACTATGGCCTTTTGACTTTTACTCAAAAAAAAAGCATTCAATTTGTCATCTCTTAGCTTTTTTGACTGTCCTTTAAGATTGGAATATTTCCTCTCCTCATGTCTGCTTCCTGGCTTGGCTAAAATCTAACCTTCCAGAAGAGGTGAAGTGATGCGGGCCTATACTATTCTATGAGAAACCTTTCCAAGTCCTCCTTAATTTTAATATCATCTTTCTTTTTATTATTTCAAATTTATCTTCTATGTATCGAGATTGTTTACATGCTATCTGCTCCATTAGACTGTGAGTTACTTGAGGATACAGATTATCTTTTGCATTTATTTGTATTTTCAACTCTTAACATAGTTCCCTGCATATAGGAGGTACTTAATAAATATTTATTGACTTGCTAATATTTGAGCTGATCCTTAAAGGAAACTAGAGATACTAACAGATAGAGGTATTAGTAGGTAATAATAGGTTATTGAAATAGTCTAGAGTTGAGGGCCTACATTAAGGTGTTGTTGGTGTGGATGGAAAGAGAGGAATAGGTTTGAGATATTGAGGAGGATGTGGAAAACTTGATGTCTAATTGGAGAGTCAGAAAGAATTATAGCATAAAAGAAGAATTAGGATAAGTAATGGAAAGGATTGTGAAAATAGATGATAGATCATAGGACTACTTAACTTTTATTTTTCTTGTCTTTTCTCCGGCAAGATGGATTTTTTAAAATTAAAAACTATAAGACAAAACATATAATAGGAAGTTGATATTAAGAGAACACTGAGCTGTCATTAATGAGTTCAGGTACCAAGCCCAATAAAACTACATCTTATGGTAATGAAAGAAATGTGTAATATTGCTGAGCCACTGGCAATAATTTTTGAATGATCTGAAAGAATGAGAGAAACACTATAGGGATGAAATAAGAACAATGTTGGATTGATTTCTAAGACACAGCCAGGCAACATAGTAAGTGTTGGAGTTGCAGTCGGGAAAATCTAAAGACTGACTCAAATACTTTTTACTTGTGTGACCCTGAGCAAGTCATTAAACTCTTTCAGCTACAGTTTTCTCATTTGTACAATGGGGGCACTACTAGCACCTACCACATAGGGTTGATATGAAGATCAAATGAGATAATGTTATAAAATGCTTGAAGACCTTTAATCATTACTATATCCTATAATAATTATTGTTGTCATTATTATTATTAACAACTACTACCACCACCACCACTTCAATTTTTAAGAAAAGGCTAAAAATATACTCTTCTTAATAGTAGTAGACTGAAGTAGATCACCTAGAAAAATCAAATGATTATTATTAAAAAGGATGGTTGATGAATATTTAAAAATAGAAATACTAATTACAGAGACAGCATCTCTTTGTCAAAAATAGGCCATGCCAGTGGAATCCTTTTCTTTTTTTGATAAGGTTCCTAAAATGATTGTGATACTGATTTTTTTTTCCTTTTGATTTTAGTGGAGCATTGGACCGATATTATTTCTAATTGAAAAGATGGAGAGAGTTGGTCCAGATGATAACAGTAGTCTAATGGTTAAAGAACTTTTTTGTGTGGTCAGACTTCTAGTTGTAAAAAGAATATCAGTTTGGAAGCAGGTCATTAGTGGAGTGCTCTAGGAATCTATGTTTAGATCCATGTTATTTGACAATAATTTAAATACATACATAACATGCTCTTCATACATTCATCTGACATAAATCACTAATACTTTGAGTTAGAATTCATCGAACTCTTAGTAGATTATATTATCAGACCAAATAAAATATAGTGAAATTAAACAGGAATGAATAAAGAGTGTTCCACTTAAAGGTTAGTGAACTTTATAAGTACAAGATACAGGAACAAAGACAAGAGAGTTTAACAAAGATTTGCAGACTGCAAACTGAATAATTTCACAATCCAATAATGGCAGCTAAACAAGATACACTGAAAGACATAGTATCTACAGGTAAGTGATTCTGTTTTGCTCTACCCTAATTATACTCTGTCTAGACTACTGTGTCCATTTTGGCTTGCCACATTTTAGGAAAAGATGTTAATAAGTTTGAGACAGCAGTATCCAGGATGGTAGACAGCTTTAGGATGATGATACAGTTAGACCCCGATTAATATGAATAATGAATGCCGTGAAGTCATCTCATTGTTTGAATTTGCACTGCATATTTCCATTGGTCTAGAACCAATTACCATGTCTTACATAATTATAACTTTGGATAGTGTGAATTCTAATACATACAACCCAGTTCAACACAAGTCACTATTCTTGTTATTGTTTTTTTAATATTTAATGTTTTGCAGACTCATGCAGAAAGATAAAACTACTGCTTTTTGAAGTTAAATAAACATGTTAGGAAGTAAACACAGCTTTTGTAAGCTTATTGAAAGTATCATCAATATAACTCCAAGATCAGACAAGACAACAGGAATGATACATATCTCATTTTCTTCCTATATGATTTTGATCTCTTCTGGTGTGTCTACATATTTTGAAAGCTTTTTGTTCTTTGTGGCTTGGAATTTATAATCCTTTAGGATATCTACTTTTATTTAAAAAATTGTTTTTGGTTTTTTAATGAACCAATATTATGTCTTGGTGACTGTGAGAAGGAGTTCAATCTTTGATAATGGTCCAATTACAACGGTCCAATAATTTATTACTTAAGTTCTGCAGGATAATTTGAGTTATATATTTTTCAAAAAAGAATGTCATTTGTGAATTGATGAAATTTTCCTACATGTAATTCTAGTCTCCAGTTCTTGTTTTACCATGAATTCAGAAGGTGCTACATTTTTGACAGTTCAAATATTGTGACAATTCTGTTTTTTTACTTGCATAATCTACATTGATCATTAAGCCCATAATTTTTAATATTACTCTTCTTCCTGTCTGATGAATTATAATCATATATATCTATTCCTATAGCCTTTTCTCAACATAACATATTTTGATGTGTAATTCTAGATATTAGAGACTTTAAAAGTTTCATCCTAAAGTAAGTCACTTGTTTACAATAAAATATCATGAAACTGTTATCTACTTTTACTATTGTTTCAAGAGATTTTGGCTTGTTTGAAAAGAATTTTTGTAAGTTTTTGAAAGATTGTGATATGCTTTTAAAAGTCCATCAATCTTTTTTTAGGGGGAGGGGAATATGGAGTTCAATATTTAACTGCTGTAGAGTGCTGAGTACTGTGTTTCAGTAATGTAAATTGGCCATCATCATCATCATGGTCATTGTCATCATTATCATTATCATCTTCAGATTATTCATAACATATTGCACTTATTTGGAGATTCTTCCTTACTTGGAAAAGTCAAGAGAACTGATTTCAAAAAAGGTTAATCAAAGTCTAGCAAAGTTTTAGAAAAACAAAAACAACACAAAACCTTTGTTTCAGATCATTTGCGACATGCACTATAAAATATGAATATTATGTAGCTAAAAACTATAAAATAACTATAAAGAGTAAAGCATTTTGTGTACTGGGAAACTTGGGATTTGTAGTCAGAGTGCTTGGGCTGCAATTCTTGCCTTTCTATACATAAATGGCCCTGGGGAAGTCACTTAATATTTCTGGGCCTCTGTCTTCTTCTCTTTAAAATAAACTATTTGGATTAAATAATCTCTAAGATCTTGCCTATTTATATATTACAAGGTTACTAATTAGGAAAAAAATAGTTCTCTAGAACATGAATTTTTTTAATTATATGATAATAAACCAACAAATTATACCTAAACTGCTCTCAAATTTCCTCAATGGTATGCTTTTGATTGATTGTGGTGAGGAATATGTATGAGAAGATTTACTTTGTGAAATATTTTTATTCTTATATTTTACAGAAGCAAATAAATTGGCTTATGTGCTAGTTAGCCACACAAACTCCACATAGTTATTTAAGACACCTCTTCAATATTAGGTTTTTGATACCAGAAATTAAAGGATTATACTTGGAGATTGTGGACTTAATTGTCAATGTAGTTAGCTACCTGGTATAGATAAACTACTCAGGTGTTGAAACTAATGGTAGATTCACTTGAGCTACTACTACTCATGATATTTGAAAGATCATAGAAAATAGATGGGATAGAAAACATATCAAGAGAGGTAAAAACTCAAATTTCCAAAAAAAAAAAAAAAAAGAGAGAAGAAAGCAAGTCAGCAAACTATAGATCAGGGGACTTTGCTTCCTGGGGAAATTACTGAATGGATTATTAAATAGATGACTAATACATACCTAGAAAATCAAGAAATGATTATAGAGTCCATATGAATTCCTCAAGAATAGGTCATGCCATATTAACCTTATCATCTTTTATTTGACATTAACTAAAATAGCAAATTAAAGTAGTACTTGCATATGATACGGTTATATTTTGAATAGAATTTGATAAGTACCTTATATTATCAAAATATAAGATGATCTAGGTTAAATGATAAAATAAGATTAATTCAAACACATTATATTGATGGACTCAAAATGGCACTGATTAATATTCCAATATACACTTGGTTAGAGGGTCCAGGGATCTATAGTTTTTCTGATTCTATTTAACATCAATGATGGAAACAAAAACATGGGTGTGAGATGATCTTAGCCATTTTGAATTACTTCTCTAATCAATAATGGTTTAGAACATTTTTCATATACTTTACATACATATGTAAATATATCTTTGATTTCTTTATATAAAAAACTATTCCTATTTTTGACCATATATCAATTGAATAATGGTTTCATATTCTCATAAATTTGACAAAATTCTCCATATATTTTAGATATGAGACCTCTATTTGAGAAACTATGAATTTCTCCACAATTTACTGTTTTCTTTCTAATCTTAGCTACATTAATTTTACAAACATTTCAATTTAATGTATTCAAAATGATCTATTTTACATCCCAAGTGCTTTCTATTTTTGTTTATTCACAAATTCATCTTCTGTCCACAAATCTGATAGTTAATACATTCCCTGTCCTTATAATTTGTTATGGTATCTCCTTTATGACCTAGGGGTCATATATCCATTTTGATCTTATCTTGATTTTTAAAAATGGGGGCACATATGCTATTGGTAGAACTATAAACTTATTCAACCATTTTGGAGAACAATCCAGAATTATGCTCAAAGAGTTTAAAAAGCTGTGTATACCTTTTGATTCAGAAATACCACTATTGGACTTATTTCCTAAGATGACCAAGGAAAATGAAAAAAGAAACCCTATATTCTAAAATATTTCTAACAACTCTCTTTGTGATGGCAAAGAACTGGAAATTGAAGAGATGTCCATCAATTAGGGAATGACTAAACAAGTTGTGGCATATGATTGTGATGGAATACTACTCCACCAGAATAAATGACAAAGAGGTTAATTTTGGAAAAAACATGGGAAGACCTACATAAAATTATGAAGAGTAAAACAAGCAGAACCAAGAGAACAATATATATAACAGAAAACTTGTTGGAAGAATGACCTGTCTCTGTCCACCTCCAGAGAAGGAGCTGAAAAATAGAAATAAGTGAGACATAGTTTTACATATACATATATCTTTTGGTCAAATTATGTCTTCCCTAATGAGGGGGTTGTAGGAGGAAAGAGTTAACAGGGTATTCAAATGTAACAATCTAAGAAATAAATATTTAAATTATAATAATAAGAATAATAGCTATCATTTATATAGTGTTTACTATACTTGTGCCAGGCATTGCACTAAGTGCTTTACAAATAGCATCTCATTTGATCCTTCCAACAATCCTGGGAGTGGGGTGATATTATCTTCATTTTACTTTTGAAGAAACAGAGGCAAATAGGTTTAATGACTTGCCCAAAGGCATAATTAGCAAATACCTGAAGCTAGATCTGAATTCAGGTGTTCTTGGCTTCATGCTCAACACTACCCACCAAGCCATTTAGCTACCTTCTATAATGTGGATTACCATATGTCAAATATGTTATATTGGAAGTTCCTTTGGTGTATGAGTTAGACTAAATAGTTGCTGAGGTCTTTTTAAACTCTAGAATTCTATGATTCTATAACATTCCCCTGACTTACCAGTAATCCAATATATATAGTTAGAATGGCATGACCAGTAGCTATGCATTCCAGACTTTCTCCTAGGAATCTTAAATTCAGCTGACTGACCTATAGTTTATAAAATACAATCTAGTCTTCCTCTCCTCTCTCTCCACCACCCTTTTTTTATATATTGGAACATGTTTCCCTTTCCTAGGCCTATGGTACCTTTCCTATTCTCTATGACTTTTCAAACATCAGTAATTGTGACTCAACAATTGTATCTGTTAGTTCTTTCAGTATCAAAGTAATTCATTTGGAAAACAAAAGGCAGTGTTGTTTTTTTGTTTGTTTGTTTGGAAGCAAAACTTCCCCATGATCTGTCAGGTTACATATGTATGTATATTATACTTTTTGAAGGAATTAATTATATTAATATTTTACATGTTAATAACTGTGTTCAGTATCACTATCTTTCAAGATGGTTACAAGGAACATTTGACTGAGCTGGCAATGTTGCTCCTCAGCAGCAGGAAAGGGTAGCTTAGACAAGACATGACTTAACCCTACCCCTGGAGACCGTACACCTTACCTCCGCAAGACATTAAGCTCCCGCCAATTTCTATTTTCTCTTCTCAAAGATTGCAAACCTCATCTCCCCAGGGTTTTTGATCCCTACCAGACTGTAAACCAGCGGGTATAAATTCAGCTTCTAATTTGTAATTACTAGGACTACATCATAACAAGATAGATCGAGCATTATTAGGTCTACCTTTATTTAATTAGAGAACACATGCATCTCTAGAGCTAAAAGTACTGCAGCTAAGAAAAATTCTCTCACAATGCTTTAAAGTTGCTCTAAAAAAATTAGTTCATTTTAAGGGGGAGGGAAGGAAAAGGTCTCATTCACTTACTGTATAGATAATGCATGGCAGCTCATTATTACCAGCATTAATAATGTTCAGAGCTCTGCATATTTTTCAAGAAAATTTGTTGTTGCTAGAGAAAACAAGGGTAGCACCTTACAGAATTGAAGCCGACAGTTTGCTCTTGAATCCTTACTTCTTCCCTGTGCATACTCCCTATTATTAATGTATATTATTACTTCAAGTATGTCAGAAAAAGAGACAAACAGTCAGAGGCAGAAATTTCTCCCTAATTCACTCTGCCTAGCCAGCAAAATGTAACACAAAATTATTCAGGGGAAAAATACAATTTTCTGTCATCTCTGTCATACACTGATAACAAAGCTACAGGCTAATATGTTTTGATATTTTTGTCACTCGTTTATCATGTGACCTTTCATGCTATCATTAATACAGCTGAGGGACAGAAGAGATACACTGAAATAAGGGTGTGGAGAAGTCAGATTGCTTCTCTAACAACTAACGGTCAGCCACAGAAATTTATGCTTTTCGTCAGTATAGCACTGACTGAAGAAGAGAAATTGTTATTAAAATTTGATATTACTGTCTAGGCTCTGCCATCTAGAATTTGCAACTTTTAGCAATGATGGGAATACTGGAGGGTTAATAAATTTCCCTTTGAATTATGATATTAATACAATACAACATGCTTGTTCAGATAGTCTGGGTATATGTATGAAAAAAATGTATTCTAGATATTGGAGCATTGCATATTAGTCATACTTGTGACTTGCTAAATTCAAAAAGCACATTTAAATGTGTTTGAAATTGCTCTGCATGGGTTTGCCTAAAATGTTGATTTTCTAAAAGTACAAATAAACAACAATAATATGCAGGATTTGGATTATGTTAAGAACAAAGGAAGTTTAATATATTTTGTGTTTTTCTTTGATGATAAATGATACCTTGTTTAAATTTGCATTCAGTCTTACACCATTTCTGACAATGTCTAGATTTTTATGTTGCCTACAGAGGCTGGACTGTTAAAATTCCAATATAAAACTAATTTATATTTGACATTAATGAGTTAAGAAATATTTTATACAGTACATCAGGGCAGAAAAAGAACTTTACAGGGTCCTACTGAAAGCATATTACTTGTGAGGATGACTATTATGTTAAAAAATGAAAAATCTTTCATTAACTGAACTGTTCATACATTCGAAATCCTGTGTTTTTAAATGTTTAAATTAAGAAAATGACTTCGTCATTTTAAATTGTATAGAAAAAAGCTATTTTAAATATATGAATGTAAAGTGCTAGCTTTTCTTTCCCCAAAGGGTACACATCTATAAAAAAGATGATAGTTAAAATATTAGCTTTAGGTATATGTTACAAAATAATTTTAATACTGTAATAAATCATTTTAAATAAAATCTCCTTTTGTGATCATGTTTGTTTGAAGATTTATTTCTTAAAAATACAAATAATTTAGAAATGACTTCTACATGTTAAAGGACAAAAAAATCAAGATGAGTTTTATATAGAACTGTTAAGTGGGTCCCAGTTGAACAGGTAGAACAAATTTTTTAATGTTATTATAATATGTGGTATGCAAGTTACAAAGCAAAATTTTGGCCTAGAAATAGTTTTTGTTTAACATTAGATAAAATCTACTTGAAACAGGGGGTTGGTTTGAGCTATGTTTTAATATTTTTATTGTACTACAGATTTAATGCTTATTTTCTAGCTATCATTTTGTAAGATAGTATTATGATTTCTTAAATGGAGGTGACCATTGCAAAGTCATCTAAGCTTTATACTTATAGCCTAGTTTTGTTTACTTAATATGTGAGGTAGGAGAATCACTTGGGAGTATCTTTTGTAAGATAAAAATATACACTTGCAATTTTTATCTCATTTTGTTAAATTTATATTTGCATTGTCAATTCTGAAATATGAAATTTATCTGTGAAAGTACATATGTGAAAATATGTTGAAAAATATATAATATATTAGAACTTTTAATAACAGAATATAAACATATTGTAGTAGCAATTAACAAAGAATAATCATGAAAATGTCAGTTATTATAATTATCAAGTAATTGATTTCACTTTTATGGTTTCTAAGTGTATTGCTGATGAACCTCATTAACAAATACAAACTGTATAATATGAATATATAAAGTAAATTAGCACAATATGGCATAGTTGAAGAGGTCACAAGAATAAATTTAAATAAAATACTCTGATCTAACTTTGTACCTTTTCATTATACTCTACTTAGGCAAGGATTTGGTAAAGTGAACTTCTATATACCCCTCTATCAGTCACAATAACTCTGATCTGGGAAAGAAGCTCCAATGTGAGGATGAGAACGAATTCTGTGTGTGCTCGTTTCATCCTCTGAATCCCTTCACCAGATTACTCATTGAGCTGAATTATACCAAATTTCTTTTCTTTCTTTTTTTCATTTTTGGATTGAGAAGTGGAAAAGTTCATTCTGAGGATCCAGAGACAGTCTGGAGAAGGAAAAGTGAATAATAAAAGTCTCTGCCATGTAAAAACCTGAAATCTAACATAGTTAATTGAAAACATACCAAATTATATTATATTGGTTCATTGCTTCAATTTTGAGTCTTATAGACTCTATAGATAAGTACTTTGCAATTATTATTTTAAAGGCAGTTCATAAAATATTTTATAATTAGCATCCTTCAAAGAAATTCATTATTCATTTTATGTATACAAAATCTAGGCACCAAATATAGTCTTATACTTTGGATTTTAATTTTCATACAAACACTTAGATCATTTAAGGGCTTTCTTTCATTGTAATGAGTTTGGGGGGGCTAGAGGGTGAGTGAGGAATAAGGAAGAGCAAAGATAAATAGAACAACAAAATCTTAACTTACACCAAGGCTTCTCCCTACAGCTTTCATGGAAGTATGTTTTACTTTAATTGTGGTGGAAATGTGATTATGAACTTATAAAATTAAACTGTGGTTTCCAATCCAAACATATTATGTTTAGTAGGAAATAGCGATTTTAAGTCTAGGATTCATGTTTGCATGTAAATAAAGCGAGAGCCACAAACAAAGCCAGCAATCTCACATACTTGCCTTCAGTGGTAAAGGATGGAAAGCCTGCCTGCTACCAATCAGCAAGTGGTTGCTATGGTTACAAGGTCAGGAAATATGCCTTTTCCCCAGTTGTCCAAGGCTTGCACATGTCACTTCTGAAACTATGAATTTTATATACAGGTCAGGAGATGCATACCAAAGAAATAAACAGTGAACTGGACCATAATGACAGCTAACGTTCAAACGTCCTTGAATTTTAAAAATATCTATCCAAACACATTTTGTCATTTTGAATAGGTTGAGCTGTTTTTTATACATATATAAAATTGGAGCAATTTTTTTCCATAATGAAATTTTGCAAAGTAGGTACAAACTATACCTCATTATTATAAGCATACATCAATAACTTGTTTCAAGGAAAATATTATTTTCCCTTATAAAACTCTTAAATGACAGCACTGTCACATTATAAAAATATAATTTCATGCAACTTATGAACACAGAGTAATACCTACTTTCTGGGTAAAAAAAAGATTTAATATTGCTATATTTATCAGTAGACAAGATGGTGGTTTAGCTGTTAATGAAGTGCAGATGGTCCTATTTAAAACTACAAATGTTTCTTGGCTCTTTGTCATCTTTGGAGAAAATTTTAATGTACTATGCAAAGTTTGAAAAATTATAGAGCATTTGTTAAATCGTTGAATTGAGAGAAACCTTGATTGTTTTTGTGTCAATGAAAATTTTTCTGGGTAAATTAGGTAAAGGTCTCTCAAGGGACTTAGCATTTTTCAGGAGATAAGGCAGGTCAAGGGAATTTAGTGATGGTTATTTAAAGATTGGTATTATTTCATTGGTTTCCCTTCCATAGTGATCTATGTTTTCAAGCTTTTTTACTTTGTTGAAATTAATTCCAGTGACAGGGTTTTAGCATTCATTTATAACAACTATGATTATTTTTTGAACTTTAAACTCTGTACCAATTAATGAATGGCTCAAGAAAAAAAATGGAAAAAATGTTTCAAATGAGATGATCAAAATGTTATTTGAAAACTGCCAGGGAGTATTGTTTCAGTCCAAATGGGGGTGGAAAACAAATGTTTTACCTGTATAAATATGCATTCTTATGCTTATGATACTTCCAAGAGAATGAAAGGAATATATATCTATTTGAAGCATGCATAGTTTATTAAAACTAAACACTAAAGTCTAATCTAATTCAGCAAGGAACCATTTAGCCATTTTAAATTACTCCTTTTTTCAGACAGACTTTATATGAGTTAAGTGTTCTAATGAAGATTGATTATCATTTAAAATAATTTTCTTATTATGATAATAAATTCTTGATGTCATATATCTACACTTTTAATGTCTTTTTTTTTTCTTTTCAACTTCAAGTGGATCTTAAATTTCATTCATCAATGTTCGAAGTCTGAAATAGATTGAAATGGTCATGCAATACAATGGGGAAGATATTGGTTTCCATTCTGGATGGATGCTTTTGTTCAAATGAACATTTTTTCCTTTGTTTTTTTTTCCCTTTTGGTCAAGAAAGATTAGTCCTTAC
>NC_058130.1:490506240-490573740 GCF_016433145.1 Gracilinanus agilis | reverse complement strand
AATAAGTGTTATAAAATAAATTATAAAGAACAAATTTTATTATTATATACAATTATTTATAATTAAAATAATGGTTGGTTACAGTTGACTCAGTGAATCAATAGGAAATCAGTTTGCCAAGTTTAATTCATACCACAGTGAAGCAAGAGAACCAAAGTGATTTAAGTCTTGAGTTCACTGTGTCATACCCTCCTTGACATCACTTTATTTTTTAACCATCTTCCAATGGACCGTATAAGATGTATAGGAGTTGATGGTTTTGGTGGCTGAATTTATACACAGAACCTCTTGCTGAATTGGCCAATAATTGGGTTTGAAAATAGATCTAAAAAATGAAAATAACTACACATTATCCCCAAAACATGCATATATATATAATTTAAAATGCCTAATATATATACATATATATAATCTAGAGTCATATACCTGAAAACTATATATCTGTAACAACACTTTTTATACATATTTATTGCAATATAATAAATTGCCTTCTTTGTTGATTACCATCGCAGTAATAAAGTTTGTTCATTGATTTAAGAATTGAATCAAGATAAAATTATTTTTAGTTAAAGTTTACATGCATATAATTAGTAAGTAATTACATGAGGAGGATTAATTTACTAGGTAATTATATAATTATTTATATCCTATTCCATATAAAGACAAGACTATAGAAAATTTGTTTTGAGATTTAATATTTAAGGAACTTGAAATATGCATAAAAGTTTACATAACTTATTTTCTTTAGTAAAGCTTTTTAAAATTAGCATAGAGTTTTTTCTAGTGCTTATTCTTGACATGTGTTCAAAACTTTGAAAAGAATAGGAAATCCTTTGTTGTTTTGCTAAAATTACACGTTCTTTTTAATATGGTAACACTGCAACAATTCCTGTGAATATTCCCTAAGAAAGCAAAGTATAATAAATTTGGAGCTACACCTAGCTCCACAGATCTTTTTCAAAATAAATTACCTTAAAGTATTACTACATGCTGTATCATCATGCTGCATCAAAGGGTTAACAAATGAAATATACGGACAGATATGTCCATTCTGATATTAGTTATAGAAGTCTGAACTCTCAAATGATTCCTAGTAATCTTTCATATTGACTGCTCAAAAGTTATATAAGGTTGGGCATCTGCTACTCAAAGGAAATTGCATGAAGTGTGTTGGTTTTATTTTTACAGTTGCACCAAAGATTGCCTCATCAGAATTCTGAACCACTACCATAGGAGGAAGCATTGGAGAAGAGTACCTAGGAACATGAGAAGAGGAGTTAAAAGAAGATCAATGGAAGGGGGGAAATGGTTCTTAAGTGTAAAGTGGACACATAAACTCTCATTCAAACTACCTAATGTCAAGTAACTAGCATGGGTCAAGTTCTTCAGCTCCACAGAAAGTGGAATCAGCAGACAAGTGTCAAATGGGGGATAGGAAGTATATACAAAATCCTGGTTAGTGTTTACATTGCCATTTAAAAATCCCTTTTTCAATTTTTCTATAGGGCTGAACCAGTCATACTCTGCATGTAAAATAGAGAAAGAATTAAGTCCCCTGTTTGAAAGAAATTACTGTTCACAATATTTAAAACTTGTGGTTAGAATGGCCAGTTCTACCTATTTTCTAAAGGGGTTTGCATTTTTCTTTTCTCTTTATGAAGCTGGAATACCAACCCACATATATCTGAGGACATGCCTCTAACTACAATTCTGACATCAACATGACTGAATAACTTTAAGAGAAAAATGAATGGCAACCTAGCCATGCACAAAACCAGTGCTTGCCTCTGTATATTTCACATTGAATAAGCACAAAACAGCACTTACTATTCTTTTTGACCTGCTGCTGGAGTAAGTATGGAATTGAATTTGGTTACCTTTTTCTCAATTTGTGTGAGAATATAATGGAATTTTACAGAATTTGAGGTAAAGTTCATTAAGAGGTCACATTTTCTTTTGTAAACACAATATCCCAATGATGTAAATAGGCTTTTAAAGAGGGCATTGGGGAAAAATATGTTAGCCTAAAGGTTACATCTTATTCATGGTAAATAAATATATTTAATGCTCATTTTAGTGGCATTGAACATACTGTGCTCTTTAAAAAATACATTTAAAAATCCTTCTATAGATTTGTTTTTGTGCACATAGCCTAAAAGTATGTGATTAGTTATTCCCTAGAAACAAGTATCTGAAATATTCTTTTCCATTAAGCCAGAATCTCACTCCAACTATAATATGAAGAAAACTGCCATTTAATATCTACCACCCTTCCTAACACACATAGTTACTGTTAGTAATGTCATTCTTAAATCTAACATTATAGTGTTTTTCTTTAAAAGTAATTCAAATAAATAAATATTATATGGCTATGAAGGAATAGGGAGAAATTACAGGGTAAATTCACTATCATAGAAGGATAACTTCTCTATCTCAGGCAACAAGTAACAAGGAGGGGGAAATCATAATTATGTTAGTTGCCTTGATAATTAATATTGATTTCTATGACTAAACTGATCATGTAGGAATCTCTATTAACCATTATAATCAAAATGATTGTGTGAGCCATAGATTTATAGTTCAGTGCACATAGAATTTATTTCAAAATTGCAAAAAAAATGCCAAAGAAGGTAAGTGAAAAGACTTTTCATATCTTAAACTTATTTGAAAATATTTGAGACTGAATATACATTTTTAGGATTGGTCAGTTATATGTAATCACTTCTGACCAATAAACTTTAAATGTGACCTGCCTCTGTGGTGAAGGCAGAATTAGTACACTCTTGATGAAAGTATCTTTAGATTTTCTGTATTAGTATATTGACTTAAATTGAAATGCTACAATACAGTCTGTTCAGAAAGAAGTATTTTTAATATCCTAGACTGAATACATGAGGAAAGACAGAGTATTTCCTTATTTTCTATCAAAGGAACATGCTAACTTGGACTTTTTGTAAAGAGGAATAAAGTAACTCATTTATTAAATACCTATTATAGATATATATATAAATATAAATAATGAAAAGTCCCTGCCCTCTAGGATCTAATAGTCTCATAGGGAGATATGAAACATATTTTTAAAAGCTATATCATTAAATAAAATATAGTAATTCAATTCAACAAACATTTATTAAGCAGATAATAAGTCCAGAAAAGCCCGACATAAGAAATAGAGTGCTCAGCTCTAAAAGACTAAAGAAAACTTGTGTCCAAACCCTACCTCTGACATTTACTAGTTGTGAGGCTCTAGGCAAGTCTCTGAACCTCTTTGTGCCTCAGAAAACTCCGTAGGATTACTAAGTCATGGAAGGATCACAATCTTTCTTTGTAGAGGATGATTTCACCCCCATAGTTCCTCATGCTGATAAAACCAGACTTTTGGTTTATTCAAACATATGGAATGCTAAACACTGGGAATACAAAGATAAAAGTCTACCATCCTTGCTTTTAAGAAGCAAGAATCTAGTGAATAAGTAGCCATAATACAAATTAGCATGTTATAAGTTTGTAGGAATAGTACAAGAGATTTAAGGAAGGAGACAACCCTTCTACTTTACAGTTTGGGGGATTATTTCTTAGAAGTGAAAGTGAAACTGTGTGTTACAGATTCTCAGGGAGTAAGTTGTGCAAAATCATTCCACATCAGATAGGACATGACACAAATGAAAACATGTGCAATAAATCCAGGAGTATAAGACATAAAGCTGAAAAAGTCAGAGAGCACTGAATTCAACTCCCTCATTTCCATGAGAAAACCAAATCCAACCGAAAGGAAGATCCATGCTGAGGGTGACATAGATAGTAAAGAAGAATATCTATTCAGACCCTGCATTTTTAACCTTAAAAATAGTAAACTTTCCAAAAACTTCTTTGGGTATTCTGCAGAACTTCTCTGGGTGTTCTCGGTAATGATGGCGTGACCAAGTTATTCTGAAATATAGAGTATGTGAAGAAGAATGTTGTGAAATTTAGCATGTTAACAAAAAAAATGGAAGTCCTCAATTTTCAATTCAATTCAAACGTTCAATTAGAACTTTATTGATAATGACAGGAATTCATTTCAAAATTCTAGGCCATGAAATAATGGTCACAAGTCTACAAAAGGAAAGCTGGAAAAAGTGACAAGATAGTAAAGGAAGTAATCATGTTGAAACATAGTCCCATTTTTACTTAATGTAATAAAATGCTAAGGTAAAAAACATCCATATTAAAAGTAAAAATCTGTCAAACATTGGACTATTCAAATTCATTTTTTTCTCTTTTTCAATGAAATTCTTCGTGTCTTCAGAATTTCATTCCTTAAGTTCAAAATTTTTGAAAGTTTCATCCAACAAATGACATGTGCATACAAAAACTAACCAGACAGGGCTTTTTGCTTCAAAGGTCTATCTTTTGAGGCATTTTGAAAGCAAAAAAGAATGTGTTCTGGGTCATTTAATGACTAACATAATGGATGAAAAGCCATTTTCTATAGTCCTCTCTAATTCTAAAAGAAATAAAAGTCTATGTTAAAGATAATAAAGTAATTGTAATTGGATCCTTATCTCAGAAAATCAACAAGTTAAACATTTTATTAGTTAACAATGGAGAATGCTATTTTATAATATACTCATTCAGCACCCTTTCCTCATTAGCCCTCATGTCCTAGCAGGACCTACAAACAAATCCATCAACTTGCAGTTGGGACTCAGCCAGCCATCTACTGGAGTCTCTGCCAGTATACCCATCACATATTTCCACCAATGCCTTGTTTCATCAAGTAGCAAACATTGTCATCTCTGTAATCACATAAGGAAGATAGGAGAGAGGGAAATATAGGAGGGAGAGAATCTCTTCTTCCTAACATGACCCAAAGGTTAGGGAATCCTAACCCTACAGAAATTCTGATGGGTACATGGCAATAACATGGCAAAAAAGCAGTTGATAGTGATCCAGCTCAGTAAACTAAAGAATGGAGGGAACTGGGACAGAGGGCAGGCTTCTATGGTTGTATCAAGTCTGAAGGAAAAGGGACTGGAATCCAGCTGAATGTAGTCCTTTCACTCCAAAATCTACTTTGGTAGGGATGTAAAGATGAGCGAAAAATATATTCTCCAATGTAAGGGGTAGCTGAGAAAAATTTGTGATTCAATCCTGGGAATAGACTAGCAGCATTTCCCAGATTGGTTCAAAAGACACCTAACAATCTGGAGAGAAGTTAAAAGCGAATGAATAGCAGAATTTATAAATGACATAACAGAAATACTTAGTGGAATAGAACAATTTTAACCTGTGGTGATGAGTCTCTCTAAAGTAGCAAAAGAGAGAGAAATTCATTGGGAATAAAAACATTATGGAATGAAATACAATTTGGAAAAGAAGTAAAAAGCAATAATATTAAAATAACACATGATCTTTATATACCAAAAAAGCTACTGATCTAAAAAACGGGACGCACAGAGACAACTTAAGGATCACTATTCTCTCAAAAAAACATGACAAACTGAAAAACTTAAATATAATGATGCAGGAAGTAATATTAGATAACTCCCCCAGAACTTGTGAATACATAAAACAAAATACATTTGAAAGAACTGAGAGATTGCCTCCAGAAACAGAAGGAAATTACTATTTGTTAAGAGTGCACTAGGTTCCAGGAATTGTGCTAAACATTATACAAATATTATCTCATTTAAATCTCAAAACAACCTTAAGGGGTAGGCGATATAAGTATTATTCCCATTTTATAAACTGAGAAATTGTGGCAGAGGTTAAAAGAATTATCCAGGGTCACAACTGTTAAATATATAAGGCCAAATTTAGGTCTTCCTTGACTCCAGTCCAATCTATCCACTAAGTCATCTTATTGCCTTTATAGAAACAAATAAAGAATATATGCTTCAAACTTAATGAAGCATATCAGCTCAACTTAATAAATTTAATTACAAAACAACAAATTCTGCAAATATTCAGGAAAAGGGGCTTCAATTGTAAAGGAAAGAAAAGTTTAAACAACACAGCATATCCTCTGTGCATCAAAAAAATACATAAGGAATGGAATAATATATTCTGAAAAGTAAAGAAGATCAAGATATAACCTAAATTGAAATGCCCTGTAAACCTGAGCCTAATCATCAACTTTTAAAAGGATATTTAATAAAAAAGAGGCTTTGAAACAACTGCAAATTAAAAACTTTTAAAGAAAAAAATCATGATTAAATGATTCGATTTGCCAATATCTCAAACAACATGAGAAAGGTAAATAAATACAACTACCAAAAAAATAACAACTATTAAAATAAAAAGGAAATTAGAACACTTATTACGATTAAATAGTAGCAACAACAGAAAACCCATTAAGAGATTCATTTTTTAAACTGTAAATGTTAATAAAGATGAAAGTTGAATTTAAATAAATTAGAGAAGTGATGGTAGAGATGCAGGACTAAAACATTATGGCTTAAAATCCAGGATAAATCAACATATTTTGCAGGGTGTACAAAAGGGGGAAAGGAAGGTGGGGGATAGAAGAGAATGAATAACATATCCAAAAGAGAACAGTAAAAGAAAGCTAATTTCTGCAGTTTCTCAAGAAGAAGAGAAACTGAAGAGAATGGGGGAAATAGCAAAGGGAAGAACTGGAACAGACAGAGGTTGGTCTCAATCCAATAAGAAGAGGTATTCTCACTGAAACCTTCTTCCATAAGAAATGGGTATATTCTATAATGGGAGATGGAAATACAATATAAGGTCCAATCTGAAGCATTGGTACACAGAGATCAATTCCTCTGAGTGAGTGCTGTGACTCCATGGGTAGCAAGCTGCCAGAGAAGTAGAGAAATAAGAACCATTGGGGACAATTGTTATCCAGAAGAATGAGAGGACAAGGACTTGAAAATTCCCATGGCACATAGAAAAGAAATGATCATTGTAGGGGGATGACGGGAACACTATAAAATCAGATGCTATTATTTGAGACATAAGGAAATTAGTAGCAGGAGGCAATATTTCTGTCCTCATGATGCCCTATAAGAGCTAAGACTTCGAAGAATGAAGTACATAGGGAGGAGAAAAAGTCAAGATTTACAAGGTAATAATAGAAGTTACTTAGAAGAGAAACTCAAACTGGAATTTAGGGGCTTTAGTGTCATGAGGAATACAGAAACTAAAAAAAAAGGAAAAGAAAATATAACAAATCAAAGAATAAAAAAAGTTAGAGATGGAAAAAGAAATGAATAAAACAAGGTACAAAACTTATGTTTTAAAGAAAAAGATGCATAAAACAACCCTCGGATCATATCATTATCTAACCAATATCATACCAATAAAAGCAATGGATAGCAATCAAAATTTTAATAAAATCCTATCAGACTATAGTCATTCATCCAAGAAATCATTCATTATGCTCAAATTGGCTTTATACTAGGGAAGTAAATATGATTCAACATTAGAAAGACAATCAACATAAATTAATCATACTAAAAACAAAAACAATCCAAATAAAATTGTCTCAATAGATGAAGAAAATGCCTTTAATAAAGGCATTTATAGTTAAAATTCATTTATAATTAAAAATACTGCAAAGCATAGACATAGATGAAATTTAATATCCTAAAAGGTACCTACTAGATACTATTTTAGATAGTATTTATCTAAAATCAAAAGCAAATATCATAGGCAATGAGGATATATTTTAAAATTCCCAAATAAATACAGGAGTAAAGCAAGGGTGGCTGCTGCCCTCACTATTATTTAATATAATTCTTAAAATGTTATCAATATCAGTAAGACAAAAGAGAGAAGATAGAAATAGAAAATGAGGAGATTAAACTAACCCTGTTTAATGATTAAATATTTTTACTTGGAAGATAAGCAAAGAAAGTAAAATAATAGTTTCAATAAGTTGCAGGTTATAAAAAAATCATAAAAATCAATAGAATTTCTATGTAATAATGAAACCAAAGAGATAATATTAAAAGAGGAAATTATAGTTAACATAATTTAAAAAATACATGAAGTACTTGGGATTTGATCTCCAAAACCACACTTAGTACTTTCATAGATTCAAATAAAAAGTTCTTCTTAAATAAAGACCATTTTTAAGTAAGGTTGAGAAAGAGGCAGTGCTTGTATATGGGCTCTGTTGATAAAAATAACAATATAAAATTTGAAGTTTTAACGTCACACCAATCACACTATCAAAGGGATACTTTACAGAACTTGATTAAATTAATATCAAAGTTCATGTGGAGTAATAAAATGTCTATGGAAATAAGTCAATAAAGATAATTAAAAGAAGGGATAATAATGGTGAAATAATACTTCTTGACCTCAAAGTAACTTATAAAGCAACATCCATAAAAATCACTTGGTATTTTTTATTGAATAGAGAATTAGTCAATTTTAGTATATTGGTCAAAGGAGAACCAAAAGTAACCTAACTTAGAGCCCAATGCTTGATAAACCTGGAAAGAGAAGAAATTTAAGAAATAGCTCTTTATTTCATAAGAACATCTGGGAAAACTAGAAAGCAGTCTAATTGTAATAAATCCAAGACAAATGCTTTAAACCATATTGCACAAATAAGTTCAAAATCAAAATTTTAGTAATATAATCACTAAAAAATTAGAAGAGAATTATTTATCACTGACACCTATATGAATATGAATTCTTAAAGAATAAAGGCAAATATAAAAATAAAATCAGTAACTTTTGTTACATGTATTTGAAAAGCTTTTGCACAAACAAAATAAATTTATCTAGCATAATAATACTTAAATAGAATAAAAATGAATAAAAATTTCTTAGGTGAGTCTGGTGTCCAAAATATATAGGTAACAGAAATGTATAAGATCAAAAGCTACATTGCAATAGATGAGTGGTTCAAGGATTTGAAAGAACACTTGTCATAAAGAATTGTCACCTATCAACAGTCTTACAGTATAATGACCTAAATCACTAAGAGAAAGGAAAATAAAAAATAATCCTGCTGATTCACCTCACATACAGAAAATTGGTAAAGATGACAAAAGAGGAGAATGGTAGGTTTTGGAGGGTTGTTGAAAGAAAGGAACATAAATGCATTATTGATGGTGCTGGAACTTGATACAATCATTTTAGAAAGCAATTTTGAATTGTGGAAATAAACTGACTAAAATACTCATAGACCTTTATCTAAAGATAACAAGAAAATCCTTAGGGAAAAATTGTCATGAACACAAAAGCCTCAAGAATGGTAATGTCCTCTAACCACCATACCTGCTTCCAGCTGTTGCAGCTATTACTGACTGGAGAACTCATTGCAGAGAAGTAAGAGCCTTTTGTTCCTCATTATCACCATTATCAGCTTGGCAATTTTTGATAGTGGTGACCAACTATCATCCATAGGCAGATAGACACAGGAGATCTGGTAGTTGTAGCATCCCCTAGACATGTTTCCAGCCCAGCTGTCATAAGCCATCGTCCCTAGAAGCAGCTTTTGTGGAAAAGGAGCCAACCATTCCCACCAACTACTAAACAACTAACTGAAGCAGCAAAGTGCTCTGATGTATAGACAGAAAGCAATATGTAGGAAGCACATCAAACCACCATTAGCACCACCTTAATCATTAAACCCTGGACCAAGATCCTGAACCAAAAACTTTTTTAGTTGCAATTGCTATTGAAACAAAGCTAGCTGTATGTCCACCTCCATCATTCTGGAAAACAATTTGTTTTTTCATAATAAAAAATGGTTTTTTTTCCTAAAGAAAATGGGTCTCCACTCCTTTGCATAAGTGGGGCAATTTAGGTGTGGGCATTTGCAAATTGACAGGCTTGATTAATCTGTTAAAGTTTGCTGAAACATTTTTCCTCTTTATTTTTTATTCTTTGTTACCAGGCTTCACTTGCTGGTAGAGAAGGCAGAATGCACAAAATGTAAAAATAAAACCTCTTTAAGAGAAATTTGGGAGACAGTGTGCTATGATACATGTAGCACTGGTTATGAACTTAGAAAACATGGGTATGGATAAAAGCTCTTCCACTTAATATCTGTGAAATTTTTGGAAAGTCACTTATCTTCACTGAGGCTCAGATTCCTCATCTGCAAATGAGAGACTTGCACTACTTGTTTTCTGACATCCTTTCTAGTTGTAGATCTGTGAAGCTTAAACATCAAATTGAAAAATGATTGATAAGGGTAAACAAGTATAGCAGAAATTTGGGATGCAGCTAAAGTAGTCCTCTAAAAGGTATGGAGGCAATACTAATATTTGAATATATGTTAAAATAGAAAAATAAGAGATTAATGTAATTTTAAAGATTAGAAAATAATCATTTGATGAAGTAGAAAAGGATTATCCTCTTCTTACTCCTACTATGTCTTTTATTGTAGCCCAGATAACTTTTTGGTGGGGGGGGGCATTAGCATCATATTTCTGATTCAAAACAAACTAAAATCTTAATTTCCCCCCCCCCCACCAAATTGCTACCACTACTTCCTTCATCCTGCACTTGTGAAACTTCTTTCTTTGGATTTAATAAGGGTGATTTTACCTTTTTTGAAAGTTATTTAAAAATAAACCAGTTGAAATAATATGTTCAAAAAACATGAAAAACCCAAGAAACAGAAAATAACTGAGGTACAGTTTTATATTGAGCACATTGGTAAAAGTGATAAAATAAGTCAAAATTAAATGTTGGCAAAGCTGTGGAAAAACAAGCATGCTAATTTTCTACTGGTGAAGGTGTAAATTGATTTATCCATTTTGGAAAGGAATATAAAAAAGGACAAGAGGAATACTGGTTGAATTTGTGAAGTAGAAGAAAGAGAATAATAAAAGTCAACTTCAAAGATTTTTATCACAGGTGATTAAAATGTGATAAACAAAAAGCCCATAGTGATACAGTGGGCTACCATATAAAATGCAGAAAGATGTGTACATCTCCAGAGATTCTCAATACCTGCTTTAAACTATACAATCTCCACACGTATTCCAAAATAATTTGTTATAAGAAAAAATTCATTTTAGGAAAGTAATATTTTTTATTAATTTCCTCAAACAACAAGCATAGTATTGATACTTTTAAATGTTTAACTATGAGAGAATCAACAAAAAATCTATTTAAATTGGACAAAAGTATACATTCTGAAACTACAAGAAACTATTGCACTACTTTCTGCATGAAACATCTCTTGATCTCAGATGCTAGTGTTTCCTACCCAGAAAAAAGATATTGTGTTGTTATTTTCTATATACTTATATATGCATTTTTGTCCCTTCTAGAAAATCAGTTCCTCGAGGGCAGGAACTACTTAATTTTTTTATCCCTCATACAATGAAGGCATTTAATGTTTGAAAAGGAAATTGTGAAAAAGACTAATTCTACCACAGAAATTTCAGTTGGAGATATCCAGCATTATCATCTTATTTCCAAATCAATTATTTCATCATGGGTAAATTGATATGCTAGAGCATTAAAAGCTATCCATTTATTATTTCACCCCTTTCCTCTTCTTAATATCTAGTTTAACAAAAAAAGTAACAGCTCATCCACTTTATATAAGGCTTCTGGTATGCATGGATGCAAAGTTTTACTAGACACCAGTCCAAGAATATAATAGGCATCCAGTGTATACAAAATCAGTCCACCAATAATTATAATTTTGGGAGAATTTTCTTCATCTTAGAGGTAAAACTATTTTATTACAGAATGTGTCATCTTAATGAGAAAAGCTGTCTTTTTGCATGCACTGCTAAGTTCCCCTCATCCCCACCATTTTTTAATCAAATGGAATAGACAAATTCATCAGAACAGATCATGAATTATCTTGGCCAAAAATTTTTAAAACCTTTAAAAAATTCTATCTCAACAATTTATTTGCAGGTTACTACATATATTTTACATATATATACCTGTATACACATACTTCACACACATATATTTGTCAAAGGAATAAGGACTAGTCAAGTTCACCCTTTCCACTGTTATTTAGGAACTATGATATTCATTGCTAATAAAATAGGAAAAACAAGCTTTATGTTTCCACAAACTCAGTGAAAAGCCCCCAAAGCATACCAAAGACTCTAGTCATTTTCTACAGCAGGGGGAACAGTGAAAGAACAGAGCTTCTCTAGAGTAGAAAAGGGGATGGTAGTTTCAGGATACAGGATTTCCTAATTTTAGGTACTCCTGTAAATAAGTTTTGAGTATCTTGATAGAGGATTATTATTAAGCCCGATGCCAAGGTCTCAATTTGCTCAGAAGTGTTAGTTGTAACATCCTATTAAATGGCTTCACATTGGGATCAAAAGACTGCATCTAAATTGCAGATTAGTAGCTAATTCAATATTTCAGTAAAGTTTAGCAGGACAGAATAACTCTCTATTTGATGTAACTTTTAGACATGTCCTATAGAATTTGCCAGGCTCAGGACTGAACCTTCAGTGTTAACAGTTTCCAGTTTCCACTCCAGCATCCAGTGACACTCCTGCTAAACTAAATTCTCTTTTGTCACTGATACAGGTATCACTTAATAAAAAGTCTTGTGAATTCTGTTCAACTGAACTGCCCTATGATGCTGACTTTAGTTCTATTTCTCAGAAAGCTCCTTATTGAAAATGTGATCTCTTAAGCTACTGTTTCCTAATGATAGATGATTTCTTCAGATATGTCTTCTTTAACTTTTTACAACTGAAAAAGAGAAAGTCAAGAAGTTCCTTAACGTAGTTGTTACAAATAAACAAGAAAATGGATAGAGAGCTATAGGGTGCACAGAATTACCAATCACTAAATATTTAATGAGAAACATAAATATGGCATTTACCTGCTCCACACATTACTATCTGGAGAATGGTAAATCAGCAGTAAAAATGGGATTACTCAAAATTACAGAGGGGGAATTATGCTTTGATGCTCCTACTTCCTTCACATTGAAGTCAGACAAACAAATATTCTCAACATTGGCATTCAGATTTATTGCCAAGTTAAGCACAGTAACTATGAAACACAGCCTATATTTATTTCCATAGGTGTTTCTTAGGTGAGTTCTCAAGAGATGCTGAGAATGGAGTATTTTTCTCCTGAATACAGAAGGTCTACCTTTTGCAGCTCAATTCTTTTATCTGAAATATTTTTTGTTTATTTGTCTGTTTGCTTCCTTGTTTTATTGGACAGAGTAGATGGTCTTCTATATTCTAGCAGAAAGCACCAAGTTTAGTGTTATAATTTTACTGTGAGTCAACTGGCTCATTCTATCACTTGGGTTGTACATTCATTCATGTTACAGAAAGCCATTTGCTTAACGTGGGCCCTGATATTCTGAACACAACCCCTTTTCACTTAGAAACATCTGTGAATCCTGCATCTGGAAAGCTGAGACAGACAAATTAGCTTTCTGTTCTGCAATGCGATAAACTTTGATGCCATGGATGCTTTCCTGAGCAGGAGATATTTTAGATTATCTACACGGTTTGTCCCACCCTACCTCCCCCAATGAATTACATAAAAAGATAGCTGAACTTGGACTGGTTGCTGTCTGGTCTGACAGGGCTCTCTGGCAGAAGTGTGAACATATAGGTCCAGTAAAGGAAGGAGATATTCTCTCTTTTCACATGTTATCTGGAATTTAGCTGAAGCTCTAAAAGTCTTCACAGCCTTAGCTTCAAGCATCTCTTGTAAACTGACTTGTATGAGCAATTTGAAACTGGGCCAGAGACAGTGATGAAGATTTGTTGGCTTACTGATCTTAGAACAGTCTTCCAGAATGGGCTGAATTGCTAGACCTACCTAAGGTTAGTAAAGATAACACTGCCTGTGAGGTCATTTCTTTATCATTCTTTTCCATTCTAGGGACCATTCCAAGTGTAACACACATACCCTCTGAGCATCATTGCTTCTGACATTTTGAATTCTCTAAAGCTTTTTGTAGAGCTTCTCTTCCATTCGCAGATCATCTTGTCCTGGATCATATGCCAACCTTGCACATTCTGGGAGTTCCCTCTCTGGAAGAAATGCTGTATGTGTGCCTGTTGTACCAATTACTAGTACATTTTTCTTGAGGTCAATATTACACTGATGTCTCTTGAGCATATCCAAGCCCAGTAGCATATCCATGGGCTGTTCCTCTATTATAGAAAAAGAACATGCCAGAAAATCTCCTTCAATCTGAACCTGAGCTAGATGTACCCTACCAATAATCTTCTGGGTCCCTACACCTTTAGCAATCCCTGCCCACCTTCGGTCCACAAGTCTCAATATATTACACCGTATTGCACAAGCTTGGCTCATAATAGTCATCTGGGCACCCGTATCAACAAAGGCTTTCACAGGATGTCCATTCACTTTGCAGTTGATATAGAGCATCACTACTTGGCCAAAGCTCTCAGGGGCCTCTTCCATTGCTATAGACATGTTTTCCTCAATGTTCTGTTGCCTGATGGCTTCTTCTATCTTGGCCTGTGCTTCAAGATCAAAGGGATCAGCTACAAAGAGGCGAAACCTCTCCTCATCTCTGAGGGCTTGGTCTTCCTGTTGTTCTATCAAGACTCTAGTAAATTCCTCAAGATCCCCACTGAAAAGGGCTTCTGCCAGAGTTGGGTTGCGTTCCCTGAGCACAGCCAATTCATGAGGATTGGAAAGTAACATGTCTCTGAGTTGTGCTGGACTCTCTGCGACCTGCACAGTTCCCGAAGATTGGGGAGGCAGCTGGTGGTGCGAGGAGTTGGGCGTCCCTGATGGGCCGGGCACTGCTATACTGCTGAAGTCTATCCCTGTGAACTGACCTGGAGAGCCTCTATCTTCATTCGATTTCTGCCTTAAAATGACTACATCACCGTCTTTCAGGCCATAGGACGCCAAAGATCTGTGGTTATCTTCCAGAGAGTTCTCTGCAAACACAATGTGTGTCTCCGCAGCAGGGATGCCAGACTCCAGCTCCAAGAGCACGCGGAAGTTGTGGAGCTCAAAGTCCCGGTCGACCTGGAGGGAGAAGGTCATCTCAGTAGAGTCCCTCCGCACGCAGTACACAGTGAGCAGCATGCCCGGCCTCCCAGGCTTGGCTTCAAGAGGTTTGTGTCCTGGAGAGTCTTGGGGCCTCGCGCCCCGCACGGGCCCCTTTCCTCAGTCAGTTGAGCATTCAAAGAGCAACTGTCATTGCCTGCGGGCTTTTGCCCTGCCTCTGCAGAGTCCTCCCCACTAGTAGGCAGGCTGAGCCACCCGGGGCAACAAAAGGAAGGCAAATGTAAAGGAAAGAATGAGGACAACAAGGGAGGTGAAGTCAAGTAGCCTCACTCAGGCTTCCCATCCTGCCTTGTGCCGGGGTCCTGGAACTGGGCGAGGAGTTGGTGAAGACTCCGGGTGAGAATGTTCAATTTTTTGCATTCTAATTCCTTCCCTTCTCATACCTTAAGCTTGGTTCCAACCAAGTATGATAACTCCCATTCCTGGAGCTATAAGTTTGGTGAACCACCCTTCTCACACTGTCTTTGAGGTACGGGAGGGAACAAAGCCCTGGGAAGTCACTCCTGAAATCCACCAGGCACAGCCCAGATCCAGCCTCCATCAGTGGCCTCAGCCAGGCTCCCCACCCCCACCCCCACCCCCCACTGTTCTGGGTCCACATGCAGGTGCAGCTGTTAACTCATTGTCTCCCACTAAAATGTAAGCCCTTCGAGGACAGCATTGATTTTTGTCTGTCTTTGTCTTTGTCCTTGTATTCTTCTCATTTTTGCATCCCATATTTAAGAACCTATTATTTATTTGGAATGACTGACTTCGTTCAGAGTCCCATAGTAGTAGCAGAGTCTCGGTATGAATTCAGGTAAAAGGAAAAGGGACAGCCGAAGCCAACTAATCTATCTCCTTGATTTTCAAGATGAGAAAGCTGAGGCTTACTGAAGGTAACTGATTTACCAAAACAAAATCTCAGTGTTAGAATTTGAACCCCTATTCTCAGATTCCAGTGTCAGCCCTCTTTTCTCTTAATTCCACAGTTTAATCTCTATCTATCAAAACAGACCACCTCTTCTAAATGTATTTAATCTTATTCTGGCATTTTAATGTTTGTTGAGTTGAAGTCAGTCCTTTACACAGGTAGTATCTGAAGAATGCAAATTAGAACTTTGGGAAGTTAGACAAATTTGTCCAAGGGAGTCTTTGAAAGACATCTGCATTGTAGTATTCTGGAGAATATTTATATTGCATATGTGACAATATTAAAGTTTATCACAGCTTTTTGGCAGCTGTTCCAGATGTTGCCCCGTCTTGTGTTTTAAGATTTAAGCCCAATCTTGGGTTTTAAGATTTCAAATAAGGGTTTAAGGGCAGTTGTCAAGATAATTTCCCTTCCAAGTATTTATTTGGGAAATTTCATTATTCTGGCCACTAAAACTTAAAGTCTCTTTCCTATACTAGGTATAATTTCTTTCAAATTCAGTCAGAGTGTATGGCACAGAGTGGGGCTTTCACTTACATCTGGAAATCTATGTAAGATCAAAGACTTAGCTCCAGTAGAAGAAAGATCACAAATCAAGATTAAAGGTAAAAAAGGGCCAAATGCACTAACACCTGTGAACATATTAATGTTAACCTTGTAGCTTCATAGTCTTTTGGCCTTCACCAGACCACTTAGTAGTATAGCATATCTTTGTTTACATGTCTCTTCAGTCCCACTCTCTGCTTGCTGATCACTGTTAAGCATTTTTGGCAAAAACATTAGTGTGTGTGCATATGCACATCTTGCCTCTGGAAGATTCATTACTTCTAAGAAAAATAGAATTTTGCAAAAATGTCTTGCTGAATAATTTTTTCAAAAACATTTTTTGATAATCCAAGAAACAAATTTTTATTCATGATGTAAACTAAACTGTTAGCTGACTATTAATGTGTGTGGGTTTTTTTCCCATTTAAAAATAGAATATCTTTTGTTCTTTTCATGATGATCATTTCCTAACAGTCAATCCTCCTCAACATAAGAGTGGATAAGTGTGCAGGAACATATACCTTGAACTTTCTCTTTTAATATGGAGAAATAGTTAAGGATGCCTGACCAACAAGGCAAGCAAGTCTGACAAGATATACTACAATATATGCTTGTAATGCTCCATCCCTTTGTTCTTGTCCATGGAACCAAGATCTGTTAAATGAAGGGTTCCTTTTGATGACTTTTAAGGTTCCTTTTAACTTTAAGTTTTATGTAAAAAATATAAAAACTCTGCCATTATATAGGTCTAAAATACCTCAGAACCTAAATCCAGCAATGAAAGTGATGAAGGTGAAGAGATCAGAGGGTTAAAAGGATGAATAAAGCAGCTTTGTTCAAATTGAAAGGTGAGCCAGCTAAGTGGTGATTGAGAACCATGCCTAGAGATAGGATGTCCTGGGTTCAAATCTTAATTCAGCTGTGTGACTCCAAGCAAGTCACTTAACCCCAAATGTTGAGCTTTTATTGCTCCTTTGCCTTGGAACCCATATATAAGACAGAAAGTAAGGGGAAAGAAAGAGAGAGAAAGACAGAGACAGAGACAGAAAGACAACCTTACAATTAATATATTTTAATGTGGCTAATTTTCTATAATTTTTTTAGTTTATATCATTTTCTTTTCAAAGATCTCATTCTTGGAGTGCAGACCATATTCGTACAATTTTTTTTAAACTCTTGTACTTCGGTGTATTGTCTCATAGGTGGCAGAGTGGTAAGGGTGGGCAATGGGGGTCAAGTGACTTGCCCAGGGTCACACAGCTGGGAAGGCTGAGGCCGGGTTTGAACCTAGGACCTCCTGTCTCTAGGCCTGACTCTCACTCCACTGAGCTACCCAGCTGCCCCCTCGTACAATTTTTTTGAGAACAATGTAGTAACTAGAATGCTATGGGAATGGTATTTACTGATTAATTGAATTTTATGTTGAATTCAGGGTTGATCCAACACTTTTCTGTTTTGACTTTTTTAATGAAAATGATTTTAAAATGTATTAAGCAACTCTCTTGCCTTAGTAAATGGAATTTAACAAACATATTTTAACATTTTTCTAAGAATGAGTGTTCATAGTGCATCAGATGATCCTTTTAAATAGTAACTTTTTTTCTTTTCTTTTCCATCATCTTTTCTTTCTCTTTCTTTTTTCTCTATCTTTTGTTTGTTTTCTTTTTTTACAATGAAACATAGATGATGTAGTTTCCCTATGTGAAAGTCATCAGTAGAAACTGAATAACCACTTGTCAGGTATGTTATTGTGGGTTTTGGATGTGACTGTAGAGGTCCTTTCCAATTCCCCAAACCTCTGATTCTTGAAAAGAGTTTTACTATGAATTATTCTCTCAATATATTTCATCTCAGTATCATTAATTCAGATTTTGGACAAGTTTTTCTGATATTATAGGTTGAAAGGAAAGGCATTCAGGTACACATGAGATCCCTTATTTAATGTCTTGTGGTCTCACATTCACTTGTGTTTTATATCTCTTGTGCTATATGTCTGTTGTACCTATTTATGTTTCTGTCTTCTTCAGTACCTTGGCTTCATTAAATTGTTGATCAGTATTTTTAGTGATAATAATATAGGTTTTTCTATTTGAAGTAAATTCCTCATATCAGATTATATTCTCTCCACTTACCACCTAAAAATCACATGCTAGAAAAATGTTCATTTAGTTTAGTTTCTTTCCTACTTATATACTAGGTTCTACTTAGTTGAAATTTAGTGCATCCTGAATTTTTCCTGCCTGATAAAAATTTTAAAACCCTCTAATGGAGCTACTAGCCTTCAATAACGGAGTTTCAAACAAGGAAAAGAATGCCCCATATTGAAAATAATTATTTTCAAGTGTATTTTACCCTTATTTTACCTCTGCCATTACAAACTGAAAAGATGAAGTATATGAATGGCCTTGAAAGAATGCAGAGCTGCTTTTAGTGTTTTCCTATTGAAAATAAAGAATTGTAGAATTTTCAAGCTGGAAGGATGATCTCTATCCTCCAGGTTATTTAGTTCAAAAACTTAGACCTAGGGAAGTGAGGTGAATTAAGGAGAACAGAGACAAACCTGAAATGCAGATTTTTCAATTGTTTTATCTGTTTTTTGGATAAAAAAAAAACAAAACAAAAAAACTTTTTCTTGATATTTTGTTTTTATATCAGTTTCATATCTGAAAATCTTTTCGTCCACTGCAATAAGATAAGGCATTAATTTTAACAAAGATTTTACAAGAAATAGGATGAAGGCAGTTAAACAAAGCTAACCAACAAACATATCATCTATGAAATTCTACAACTGTATTCATTAGCCCACCTTTTCAAAGAGGAGAAGAAGGTCCATTTTCTCAGTTTTTTTCCAGGGACAAATTTGTTCAAACTAATTACAAAGTGCTTAGTTTTCCAATGTTCTTCCTACTAATGTTATTAGTATTTTTGTAGTTCAAACCCTAACTCTGTAAGAATATTGCCTTCTACATTATCAAATGTCTAGCCAGCCTTTGCAAAAAAGACCAAAAGAGACAGAGTAAGAAGTACAAAAAAATCAAAAATTTTTGGTTTAAATCCTGCCTCTGCTTCTTATTTCCTATATAATTTGAGGCATTTCACTTGACCTCTCAGTCTCAATTTCCTATTTGTAAAGTAATGAAGCATAACCAGTCCCTAGAGTTTCCTCTATCTTTAAATCTATGATCACAGATTTCAGTGAAAAGGGATCTACCATATCTAGAAAATGATATTCTGTTTTTGTTTAGCTCTTATTAGTATTTTCCCTTACATTATGCATAGTAAAACTGTCTTCTTTGTAACTTACATCCAATGTTTTTAGTACTCCAGGGCCAAACAAAACAAGTACAATCCCTTTACCACAGATTATATATGCCTAAGATATCTGTCATACCTTTCTCCTTTCTTCCCCTCATCAAGTCAAATATCTCCAATTTCTTTACCTAATCTTGATGGCCTTCTCTCTCAATCCTTCACCAACCTAATAGTTTCCTTCTGGATTCTCTCTAGCCATTTGTTGTCTTTTCTGATATATGAAACCCAGAAATATATTCCTGATAAGAGTCTAGCTTCCATGCCTCAAAAATATTATTGGGAAACATTAAAATAAAATTTTCTATTGTATTTTTTTTGCTATTTTGATCCTCTAGTAGCTAGAATGTGAGTGATCTCTTTGTTTCACTTGTTGTTTCACTATAGCCAGTACAGAAAAGGATTAGCAACAGAAAAGAGTTATCAGCAAGTGAAGCACAAAGTTATAAGGTAAACTAGCTAAAGCACAAAGGCATCATGCTCAGGAAAGTGAGTGAGTAGCATCACTTGTTGGACATTTTGCCTCTGGACCTTGCCTCCATTTTATCTTGCATTTTTCTCTTGCATCTGGCATCCGGTCAGTGAATCCATATATAACCTCATTCTCTCACCTCTTCTCCATCATTAAAGTATTAGTGGTAATCAAGCCTTGATCAGGCCTCATCCTAGCCCTATCAATTAGTGGTGCAAGAATGGACAAGTGAATCTACAATATATCTTATGTTCCAATCTTCTTGAAAATTTCCAGTGCAGGTGAACTCATCTCCACCTGACAGTTTACATTTTCATACATATATACATACATACATATGTACATACATACACATACATACATCTCAGAATATTAGAAAATCTTTTTATGGAACTGAATTTCCCCCTGTCATTTGGACAGCTTCAATTGAATTACAGATCCCTATGTGAATATATAAAACACCTTTGTTTGGCCTCTGAGGGTCCAGCTTTGTTTTCTTTCCATTTGAGCTCTGTTAATTTAATGTAATAAAAAATGTCAATCCTTGGTGAAAATGTAGTTATAATACTCAATTAGTGATATACATTTGCCAAGGTCTATTTTGGAGGGACAGAGTAAGTCGTTTAAGCACATTTTAAATATATTTCCAAATAATTTTCAGGAGGGATAAATAAAAAAAACAAATTTGTAAAAAATGAACAATATCGATCCTCTTTTTTTTACCCTACTGTAGAAACAGTGATTTTGTGTATTTATTTAAAAAGCAACACATTCACTATAGTCAATAGTTGAAATGTTATGAAGCTAAAACATTTCATAAAAGTTGTACTTGCTGAAAATCACCTTGAAAACTTGTAAAATTGAAAAAGGATAGTAAAAATTTGTGTTTTAACCGACCTGCTTCAGCAAGGTTAGGAAATGATTATACATCTAAATTGGTTTGAAACAACATTGTGGAGAAAAAAACCAGAGAGATCCAAGAGCAGAGACCAAGAAGCAATCTTGGAAGAGTTGATGACTTCCATCTTGATTAGAAATTGTAGAATCATAGTAAGATGCTTTAATTGTTCCTGCCTTCTTTATTGAATTTTTGTTTATCTAAAAATACCACAATTATTAAAATTTAAGAATCAGTACCTCACTCCAGATCAAAATAGAATTGATATGCCTGCAAAATGGAAACCAGAGTTGTTCTTTACAGCTTGGTAATAGCTTGGTAAGTCTTAAAAGCATTTATATTCCATTGGCATAGCCTTGAGCACCTAAGGTCATCCCCACACTATAATAAGACATCAGAATTGAGTGTTAGTATAAACATTTATAATAGAACATACCATTATGTATATGTGTTTGTCTTATTCTCAATGTGAGCACCTCGAGGGCAAGGATGCTATCTTGCTTCATCCTACTATTCAAATAGGCTTTATTAGGAGGCTTATATTATAGCAATCTGAATCACATACAGAAAAGGTTCAGGGTAGGTAAATTCTTTTAAGTTCCCCTTCAGAGGTACTCTCCAGGTATATGGAATTCCTGTTTTTTCCTCTGCCTTCTCTGTGTTGATACAAGCACAGGTATATATTTGAGGGTATGTACTCCATCAGCAACACAATTGGAGACTGTTTGCTTCTTGCTTATATAGAGAGACATCTCTATATGTGACCTTACAAATTATCAGTAAGGCTCCAAGTTTTCAAGTTTTCTTGAAGATTTAAGAGAGTTCATTGGCCGAGACTTCTGAATCTAGGTTATGAACAATATTTTCCATGTTCATCATTAGTCTTTGACTGTCAGTGTCCTCACATGTAGACAACTATTGTCTAGGGTGGGGGATGGAGAAAGAACTGTTTGTCATAAATATCTCAAGGATAGCAAATGATCAATGATAATGGTAACTGATAGCTTCTGAGGATTGTAATCTGCTTAGCTTGGATAATAATAAATATCCTGAGAATGATACTGAAAGAAATCCTTGTTGTCTTAAGAGCATATGAGTATAAGTAAGTCTTGGGGTGGAGGTGGCAAAGAAACCTTTAACAGAAATTAAAGGAAAAGCTTATTTAAAAAAATGTTAAGCTTTTGACATGCAAATTTGTGATGCTGTATATGGCTAGAGTTCAAAGAAATCTATTGTCATAACATGAAAATCAAAATAGCTATAATAAACTACAATTAGTGCTGACATTTCTTATACCTAGAAAGGGAATATCCCATATTGATTGGGGGTTGCACTTAAGATTTCAGTATATAATAAGAAATAATGATAAAAAACAGTAAGAATAACAACAATTATTTCTAAATTCAACCCATCACTCATGCCATGTGAGGTAAAGATTTGCCCAGGGTAACATAATAAGTTCTCTGAGTCCAGAATTGAATTCAGGTCTTCCTTACTCTAGGCACAGTGCTCCATCCATTGAGTAGGGGAATGCCAACCAATAGAATAATGTATAATGGGGCCTTTTTTGTAGCGAGCCTATTATGGTACCTGTGAATATCTTTAGGACCAAAGGAAAGTGATAAATGCTAGAGAGGAAATAAAAAATACTACTATGTATATTAATATACTCTACTATTCTAATATACTAATGCATTCTTGGTGGAGATGAGGTCTAGTTCAATCATTCTGGAGAACAATTTGGAACTATGCCCAAAGGGCTATAAAACTACACATACCCTTTGACCCAGCGATACTTCTAGGTCCATACCCCAAGAAGATCAAAGGAAAAGGAAAAGGATCCATATATGCAAAAATATAGTAGTTCTTTTCATGCTGGCAAAGAATTGAAAACTGAAGGGATGACCATCAGTTGGGGAATGGCTGAACAAGTTATGTTATAAACATATGATGGAATAATCATTTGCTATATTAAACAAAGGGGATGATTTCAGAAAAAAACCTGGGAAGAAAAGTGAAATGTGTAGAACCAGGAGAGAAAAATTTACATAGTAAATATTGTAAACAGTATTGCAAAGATAATCAACTATGAAAGGCTTAGTTACTCTAATCAATACAGTGAACCAGCAGATATCCCAAAGATTCATAATAAAAATGCTACCCACTTCCAGAGAACTAGCCACAGAGAACTGATTGAAACATATGATTTTCACTTTGGTTTTTTTGCTTATTTTTTTTCAGAACATGCCTAATGTGGAGATGTCTTGTGTCACTTCATTGTATATTAGGTATCATATTTCTTACTTTCTCATTTGGAATTGAAAATAAAAATAAAATTAAAAATACTTTATGTGACCCTAGAAATGCTTGTAAATTAGATTCTATAAGCATCATTGATAGGCTTATCACCCTTGTTAGTATGATTCAAATGCTTCCCAAAAATTAAAAAAAAATGGCATGACATGTAGTTATATCCCAGTTCTACCCAAAACTGTCATGAGAATAAGTATGGTATGACTAGTAATGATATTCTTTTGTATTCTGGTACCACAAGATGATAAACCACTTGCTAGAATGATTAAGTGTGTTTGGTGGCACTAAAAGTGAGTGCACCACAGATCCTCACAAAATAGACTAAAGACATGGAGAACTTTATTATGTGACAGTATTGTACTATAATAAAACTTTAGAGGCAGCTAGGTTGCTCAATGGATAGATCAACAGACTTAGAGTCAGGAAAATCTGAGTTCGAATTTGCCTTCAGATACTAGTGGTGTCATCTTGGGCAAATAAATTGACCCCTGTTTGACTTAATTCTGAGAAAGAAATGGTAAACCACTCCAGTGTCTTTGCCAAGAAAATCCCATGGACAGCTACTGGTGTGCTGAGTACTAAATGGTCAGGAAGTCAGGTATGATTGAATAACTAAACAATAGCAACAATGAAATGAGCTATCTCAGTTACATGCGAGCTATACCAGTTATAGGCAAGAGATTCAAAATGTGTTTATTTTAATCACGTAATATATTTTGACCAGCATAGGGCCGTCATAAAAAACAAAACAAAACAAACAAACAAAAAAAACAACTCCGTACATTTTAGGCCTGTATTAGAAGGAATGAGATGGAATCAAGGACTTAAAAAAATCTGTTAAAGATCCTAAAGTGACTGGAAAAAAATCTTCAGAAATTATGCTATTAATAAAACTAAAATAGAATGATGTCTTAAATGAATTTTTAATGAGATGAATATACTTAAACTGGAATAAAAAATACATTTTGAGACTGATGGCAAACAAGCAAAATTAGCAAAAATGATAGCAAAACAGTAATTCCAAAAAAACTAACAATTGCTATAATCATCATGAATGGATACATTCTCCCATAAAATTTAACATAAATTGTAAAAATATTTCAGTCCCCTGAACCTATCAACATATATAGCAATTACTTTGGTAGAAACAATTTGAAGGAAAGTTAGTTAACAAAGAATATCTCTAAGGACAGGTAACAAACACCACTGTGACAGAAGCCAGTCAAGAGAGAGCTATTGAAAATCTGCAGAAAAGTATTAGAAAACTACAAGTCTATCTAGCTGATACATAAAGTAAAAAATTTGAATACCCTAAAGGCCAGTTAAAGGGAACAACAAAGAAGCATTTAGAAAGGAATACAGAAAACAAAAGCCTTTCAGACATTCTAATTGTTTTGGTTGCCAATTGAAGGAGAAAGTAAAGATATTAAGGCAGCATAGAATCCAAAAAGCATAAAGAAAATATTTGCTTTATATGTAAAGAAATCAGAGGAGAGAGAAAACTAAAGGATGAGGATATAGAAATTTTTTTATTGTATATAAAGGAACAAAAGTCCAACCTGAATAAAAATCTGGTTGAATCAAAATAGAATCAAAATGCTTGATATAGTCTGTAGAACCCCAAAATCTCTTTGGAGCTAATTAGTCCTTTAAACAAATGGGACACATTCTTGAATGGAAATTCAAACTCACGACTGATTAGGATAAGTGGAAGACATTCTAAAGCAAAGGCAGATAAGCTCTGAAGAAATTTTGGTTTCCCCAAAAAGTACCAAGCACTTCAATTGATTATTTATGGTTTTTAGTCTACCTGGCAAATTTTATGTTTTTGAACTGTTGTTCCTAAGGATCTCAGGTAAACTATCCAAATTCATGCCATAGTAAATCAGTCTATATCTGCTAAAAACTAAATTAAAAATGTAATAACATGGTCAAGTTCTCAGGATATTGCTAGACACCAGTCCTTTAGAAATTCCATGTTCAGGATGTTTATTCAGCTCCATTACTTTCAGGAACATGAAAATATAAGAAATAACTAAAAAATTCAACTAAGCAAGGTTATCACAAAGAAAGTGATATGATTGGTAAAAGAATCACAAGAGATTTAACTCTATTTACAGTCTCAAATCATAATACAACAAAAAATGCTAATGTTTCTCAAATGTATTCCTATAATACTAGGATGTCTACCATAAAAGAGAATTTAGGATAAGCACTAAAAGTATAGCATCTTCTCTGGAGCTACTTTCTCAAATCAGCCAATTAACATTCATCAACTCCCTCTTAGGTACTATATACTAACCTCTAGGGATACAAATAGGAAAAAAGAGAATCTCTGCCTTCAAAGAGTTTGTAATCTAATGGAAGGAAGACTATACCCCAAAAGAAAGCTGAAGAGGGTGTGGGGTTGGAGAGAGGTAGCTAATTAAAGTACCCAATGCAGAAAAGTCCAGAGAAGTATCAGCATAGTACAGCCAGGTGAGAAATAAGCATGTGAATGTTGTACCCATGGAGTATGACTGCTCCAGTTCTTTGAAAAGTGCTATGTGATTCTGCATTCTTAAAATTATGGTTCACAAGTTAATAGCTTTACCTTTAATAGTCAGCCAGAAAGCATCATTAACTAAAAGCAAAATCTTTACTGAAATGGGACAACGTGAACAGTACTAACAAAAAATTCCACAAAAATATATTGTGAATAATTTAAACAATTTTCATGAAAAATATAGAGTACTTTCTCCTGTAAATTCACACAACTTCATTGGGAAAGTGAGTAGAGTATTTAAACTGAATAAGTACAATAACAGGGGACACATATAACAAAGATGGCCCAGACAACAGTGAATGGTACTTTGTAGACAATAAAATTGTGTGTGTATGTGTGTGTGTGTTTGTCTAACAGCAGTTCCTCTGACCTTCACTTATTGAAAGTTAGGAGTCCTACATGTCACCCCTTCCTCATAGTTCTCTGGTACTCATAATATGGTTACTAATTATTCACCTCTGCCTTTGGATCAAGTCCCCAGCAATAGTGTTTCCTTTATTTGGGGGAATTTGAGCATTCCATTTCCATTTAGCCATTTAACAATCAGACTAGCTTTTAGAAAATAATATTTACTTCAAAGGTATAATAAGAACAACTTCATATATATTCTCCTCTAGGGGATGGATTGACAGCTTAGCTCAGTTCCTATACAGTCATTTTTGATTCTCTGTAACCAGAAATGATTCTTCCTTCTTGCTCTCAGTCAGTCAATGTTTATTAACAACCAGCTGTGTGCCAGGCACTGTGCTAAGTGCAGAGGACTCACAGTACTATATACTTCTTTTATGAACTTTTTATATATTAATTTGAACTGCATTTATCATTGTATCTGTGAACATGACCATTCAAACTCTAGGGCATAAAGACTTCCTGTATCCTCCTCAATTCTCAACATGATCCTTTCCACAGAGCAGGCATTTAATATGGTGAACAAGTTAATGAATGAGTAAGGTGGATTTGGTTGATAGCATAACTCTTATTGGCTTACTAAAATATCTTTCTCAAATGCCTATACATGCTTTCATAGTCACTTAAAAAAAAGAAAAGCACCATATAGTATAGATAGTACTCTGAGAGAAATATTTTCTAAATTACCTTTGGCATTACTTAGGGATGCTAAGTCAGAAAAAAATAGGGGTGAAGATTTTTAAAAGCAGTATTTCTTGCAGTAGCAATGGATGGTCCCATTTCCTATAATTATTTATTATTGAAGATGCATTTGGATATCAGTGTTCAGAATGCTCTTGCAACTTGAGACTGTCTCAAATCAGAGTACAGATACCAGCTCTAGGGGGAAAAAAAATTAAAGGTTTCAGCTTATTTGTATTCTATCTCAGAGTGCATGCTTCTCAAAAAGATAGATTGTTCTATTCTTTGAAAACTACACTATAATGTATCTAGAGTAACTGCTCTGCTACTTTCAGAATTAGCTGGGCAATCCTTGTTGTTGCCTTAAGAGATTTTTAATTATATAGTTTATTTCAGTAATGCTTTATTTTATAGTGCTTTTACTTCCTGTAAGTGCACTTTGTGTACATAGTAACTGTTGTTCCTTTAATTATATGGTTAAGTATCATATAATTACAAGGTAAACATAGTTATTTTTGGCCAGTGTTTAGGTTACACAATATTAACAAAAGAACCAAATGGCACTTGTAAGTCCTTCCTGTGATGCCCCTAAACAGGTTCAGGCACAAACCTAAACCTTCATCTGATTTTTTCCCCTTTCAAATCAAAACAGTGGTGCCAGGCTAAAGTGCACCTTTATGTGGAAAGCTGTTACTTTGAAAGTGAGAGCTCTCATACCACTGAGTTTTTGATGCCGTTTTAAATCTTAGTAATACAAATATCAAGCAAAAACTTTCCAAGTTCAGTTCTCATCTTTCTCAAAGAATCACAGACGCTCAAAGTTAGAAGGGACCTTAGAGGTCATCTGGTCCAACCTATCCCTGAAGCACAAATACCCTTTCCATTGCTGCATATTCTTAGAAATTCACTTCCAATCTAATGCACTTATTTGAAATATAGCACAAATGATTTCAATCTAAGAGCTATCCTGATGTTTTAAAAGAGGAAAAAGAGGGAGAATTAAAATGACAGGGAAGTTTTCAATAAATTAGAGGTGCCTGAATTACTTGGAAGTAAATTGTACTTCATACCCTGCTAGTCAATGGAGCATTATATTTCAGAATATTATAAACTGTTTCCACTGCCATTTGAAGTTTTGATTTGCTCTTCATCAGTTTAAAAATTGCTTTTCCTTTACCATAAAACTACTTACCTACTCATGTAGTCAGTTTAAAATTTTATTAAATAAACATTATTACTTTCTTGTAAAATGTTGCAGATGTGCGTGAAAGGATGCCTTAGAATTTAGAAATTTATTGTTGAGTTTTACAGATGTCATTCTGTATGTTAACTATCACCTGAAATTTCCTTTTATTAAAAATCTGTCAGTTTGTCTTATATTTGTTCTTTGGAAAAGTAGAGACACATCAACTTTTATTTCATTATTTTGATCCCTTTTTTGTGCATTTCTTTTTCTCAAATCAAAAGCATCATTTTCCTTTGTTGTTGTTTATTGTTAATCAGATATAAAGTACAGTGGAAGAAGAAATTCAGTCTTGGCGGGGAAAACAAGTTAAGCGCTATTTACAGAGAATCAGATTTTTAAAACCATAATCTCATAGGATTCATTCTGAATAAAGTAGCTACAGGAGGTGACAAATTAATATGTGAAAATTTATCAACCAGCCATTGAGTTTGTGCTAATCACTGCTAAGTTCTGGCAAAAAACAAAAAACAAATATAAAACAATCTCAACCCTCATGGAATTTATAATCGACCAGGGGATCAGGGGAGATGACATGAACATAAAGGAGTACAAAAAATAAAAAAATAAAATAAAAGTAATTTGGGGCAAAGGACTGTTTGTCAAGGCCTCAGGGTAGAAAGAATCACAAACCAAGCTTTGAAAGAAATTAAGAGATTCTACAAAGAGATCTGGAGTAATTTCATTCAGGCATGTGAGACAACTGTGCAAATACCTGGATATGGGAAATTAAGTATTGTGGGTAGGAATAAAAATCTGCTATGTTTATATCAATATGTAAAGTGCTAAGGATTTTAGGCCAAAGTGAAATGGTCCTTTCCCTCAAAAACATTATAAAATGTTAGATCAACCGTGGGGATCATGAAGGTGATAAATGTCTGACTCAGTACACAAATAGTTTTAGATGTAATAGTCTCTTATAGCCTCAGTTTTTTCACTGGCCAAAAAGAGAGCTAGACTAAATGACTTCTAAGGCCCTTTTCACCTCTTCCAGCTACAAATTCTAACATTCATAATTATTTTCCCATCATCAGTCCTGCATTTTTATATTTTCCTATCAGTCTTATTTCATTTGCTATAATTCTTATTTTTAGAACAATTGGCAACCATGTTGGGCATAGGAAAGATACATGCCATCTGGATCATCATATCCTCAATATATATCTCCATGCACGTGCATTCTGTTTGTAAGCAGTGTTTGATTTCTTTTTTATTTTAATTTTGAATATTTTCCCATAGTTACAAATATTTCATGTTCTTTCCCTCTCTCCCAAACACCCTAACCCCGCTTAGCCAAAGCAAAATTCCATTGGGTTTTGAATGTATCATTGATCAAGATCTAATTTCGTATTATTGATAGTTGGACTAGAGTTATCGTTTAGAGTCTACATCACCTATAATATCCCTATCAGCCCATGTGTTTCTCCGTTTTTTTTATGTGTTTCTCCTCCCACAGTTCTTCCTCTGAATGTGGCTAGTTTTCTTTCTCATAAGTCCCTCAGCCTTGCTCTGGATCCTTGCATTGCTGCTAGTAGAGAAGTCCTTTATGTTCGATTGTACCACAGTGTATCAGTCTTTGTGTACAGTGTTCTCCTGGATCTGCTCCTTTCACTCTGCATCAATTCCTGGAGGTCATTCCACTTCACATGGAATTCCTCCAGTTCATTATTCCTTTGAGCACAATACTATTCCATCACCAACAGATACGACAATTTGTTCAGCCATTCCCCAATCAAAGGACATTCTCTCATTTTCCAATACTTTGCCACCACAAAGAGTGAGGCTATAAACATTTTTGTACAAGACTTTTCCCTTATTATCTCTTTGGGGTATAATCTAAGTAGTGCTATGGTTGGATCAAAAGGTATATAGCCTTTTAAAGCCCTTTGGGCATAGTTCCAAATTGCCATCCAGAATGGTTGGATCAGTTCACAACTCCACCAGCAATGCATTAATATCTCAATTTTGCCACATCCCCTCCAACATTCATTACTTTCCCCTATTGTTATTTTAGCCAATCTTCTAGGTGTGAGGTGAAACCTCAGAGTTGTTTTGATTTGCATTTCCCCAATTATTAGAGATTTAGAACACTTTCTCATGTGCTTATGGATAGTTTTGATTTCTTTTTCTGAAAATTGCCTATTCATGTCCCTTGCCCATTTATTGATTGGGGGATGGCTTGATTTTTTGTACAATTGATTTAGCTCCTTGTATATTCGAGTAATTAGACCTTTGTCTGAGTTTTTTATTATGAAGATTTTTTCCCCAATTTGTTGCTTCTCTTCCAATTTTGGTAGCATTGGTTTTGTCTGTACGAAAACTTTTTAGTTTAATGTAGTCAAAATTATTTATTTTATATTTTGTAATTTTTTCTAACTCTTGCTTGGTTTCAAAATCTTTCCTTTCCCAGAGATCTGATAAGTATACTATTCTGTGCTTACCTAATTTATTTATAGTTTCCTTCTTTATAGTCAAGTCATTCATCCATTCTGAGTTTATCTTGGTATAGGGTGTGAGATGTTGATCTAGGCCCAATCTTTCCTGTATTGTTTTCTAATTTTCCCAGCAGTTTTTGTCAAATAGTGGGTTTTTTCCCAAAAGCTAGGTTCTTTGGGTTCATTAAAGAAAGTCTTGCTGAGGTCTCTTACCCTTAGTCTATTCTACTGATCCTCCCTTCTGTCTCTTTGCCAGTACCATATTGTTTTGATGACTACTGCTTTAAAATACAGTTTATGATCTGGTACTGCTAGGCCATCTTCCTTGTGGTCTTGTAGTGTGAAGGCTGCCAGATCCTGTGTAATCCTGATTGGTGTTCCTTGATATCTGAATTGCCTCTTTCTGGCTTCTTGTAATATTTTCTCCTTAACTCGGAAGCTTTTAAATTTGGCTATTATGTTCCTGGAGGTTGTCTTCTGAGGATTTAATGTAGAAGGCTCTTTCAGTGTCTATTTTGCCCTCTTATCAAGGACATTGGGGCAGTTTTCTTGGATAATTTCTTGTACTATGATATCTAGATTTCTATTTGTCTCTGATTTTTCAAGACCAATAATTCTCAGGTTGTCTCTTCTAGATTTGTTTTCTTGATCTATTATCTTCTCATTGAGATATTTCATGTTTCCTTCTATTTTGTCAGTCTTTTTACTTTGCTTTCTTAATTCTTACTGTCTTGTGAGATCATTGGCTTCTAAGTGCCCAATTCTAGCCTATGAAGACTGGCTTTTGGCTATAATCTTTTGGTTTTCCTTTTCAGTCTGGTCTCTCTGGCTCTTCATGGCTTCCAGCTGGTCGTTTCTTGTCTTCAATTTGCTTATCATTTCATTTGATTTCTGAGCTTCACTTTCCAATTGCAAAATTCAGCCTTTTATACTGTTATTTTCTTGGCAGATCTCTTCCATCTTTCTCATGATCTCAGATTTGAACTCTTCAAGAGCTTGTGACCAATTTTTTTTGGGGGGGAAGGTTTGGATTTGTTTGTCCTCTTCTGTTTTCTGGATTGTTTCTGTGCAGAAGTTACCAAGTGCCAGAGGTTTTTTCTTGGTCTTTCTGGTGGTTATTTCTTGGGCCTCGCTTGACATCATTATGCTTTCTCTGCCAGAAGTCTGAGTAAGGCAGGCAAACTCTCTTTGTATGGAGCTAAGGAGCAGTTATTGCCTGAGACTACTTTGCAAGTCTCCTGGCTTCCTTTGTCTGCTAGGCCTCTGCTGTCCTTGGACCCTCAGCCACACTCCTGCACCCAAGGTCTGCTCTCCCCATGCTCCTGGGGTCTCTGGTCTAGCTGTTTTCAGGGTCAAGCCCCCGTTGTCCTAGTTGGCTTTCCAGAGCCCAGGATTGACCCAAGCTTGCTCCTCCTACTGAGGTTTTCCCCATAGTCTCAGCACACTGAGCTGCTTCCCACTGTCCACTGCCTCTCTCAGCTCCACTTCTGTGCCCAAGGTCTGAGCTCTACAGCCTCCTGGAGTCTCAAGTCTTGCTGCTCCCAGGGGCAAGCTCCTAGTGGTCCCAGTTAGCTACCCAGGAGCTAGATTTTGCACTCCAGCTTGCTCCAACTGTGGTTCACAGCCTCTGACTCTGGTACTGTGGGTGGGGTGGGGGAGGGTTGATCTGCTCACATTTTGATGGAAGCTATTTCCCCCACCTTATAGTGTGGAAATGCCTAAATCCCATGTACCTTTGCACCCTATTGTGTGGTCTCTTCTTTCATCTGGATTTGTTTTTTTTTGTCCTTTGGAGGTATGCTGTATGGGTTTGTTAAGAGAGTAAAGCTCCCTGCTTCTACTCTGCAGCCGTCTTCATTTGTTTGATTTCTGATGTGAAATTAGAAGATTAAAGGTTCTTCAGATATCTGTCAGCAGTTTTGTTTTTCATATATTTCATTCTGTTAACCAACATTAGCCTTTTTGTAATAGCATTGATATGGAGAGATTCCTAAAAGATGTATAATAATCATATTTTCATTTTTATTTTCATGTTGTTTTACATCATATCAACTAATTTCATTCTCTTGACATATATATACATATATATGCACATATATATGCATTCTCAAAGAAAATAATTTAATGACAACAGCATACAGTTATCAAAGTAAGCCTAGAAGGTCTACCTCCTAATTTCAATAAGTTAGGTTAAGATTCTCTCAAAATGAGAAATCTGCTTTTATTTGTGATAATGAAATATTCTGGATACTCACTTTTCATTAAAGGTATTATTTTTTTACTTTCTTATAGCATGGGTCCCACACAACTTTAGAAGCCCCATATTCATTATAATTTGATGATATTTAAGTCATACAATCAATGCACATATGCACAAATTAGTATGTATGGTAAATCAAAAAATAAAACATTTAATTGGAACTAAATAGGCAAGTATAGGCCAGAGAACATCATACATTAGAATTTTTTCTATCCCTCTTCACAATCTAAAAATGAAAAACTTGATTTTTCCATAGTTTTCCATGTTGATGATGGGAAAGAGAACTCTCCATGGAAAACTCACATTCTGGTGTGTTTGTTTTCCATGGCACAGAATACTGCTTTCAGATACATTTCCTCTAGCATTATTCCAGAAATTTGTGACTCCAGACATTACCAACTGGTACCCAATATTTGCCCTTTGATTTCTGTCTTCAAAATTGCCATTTGATATTTCTCTGAGAAGTTTTTCTTCCTACCATCTGCCAGAGATACCATGTGTGGCTGAGGTTGCCATTTTTCCACATTATTACTGCTGCTGTCTGTTGGACCTTCTCCTTGTTGCTGCAATTTCTCATTACTGAAGAAGAATATTTTTCTCTTTTGTGAAACTGGACCCTACTAACATGGCTATATAATTAATTAAAAATTTATTGATTTTTTCTAGTTTGAAATGATTCATTCCTGTGGAATAGATATTCTTTTCTCTTCTTCATGACTAAGATTGGCCACAGAGTTAAGTTTCAGCTGTTGTGGAGCTGTCATTATGGTTATTGATATTGTTATTGTTCTTTTTCTTCTTCCTCTTCTAATTTATAGATTTAGTCATATGTATTGTTTTTCACATTTTTCTTACATCACTTTGTATTGCATCATGTTATTCTTTCTATGTATCTGTGCAAGTTTTTTATATCTATTAGAGATTATGAAACACTAATATCACAACCTATTCATTTCCCACAATTTATTTTTTCTTTATTTTCATTTCAAATTCTATACCTCCCTCTACCTCATCCCCTACCCATTGAGAGGGCAAGAAATATGATAATCATTATACAATTGAAATCATATAGAACACATTTCTATATTAGCCATGTTGCCCAAAAAAAGCAAGAAGAAATAAAGTGAAAAACAAACAAAACAAAAATAAGCTCCAATCTGCACATAGATTTCATTTATAATAGAATTTTTCATCATGAGTCCTTTGGAATTTTCATGGACTATTGTATTGATTAGAATTATTAGGTCTTTAACAGTTGGTTATTTTTATAATGTTGCTATTACTGAGTATAATTTTTTCTGGCTTGACTCACTACACTTTTCATCAACTCATACAAGTTTTCCCAGGTTTTCCTGGAACCATCCCTTTATCATTATTTCTTATTTCACAATAGCATTCCATTACAATCATATATTATAACTTGTCAAGCTGATGGCCATCTCCCCAAGTTCCATTTATTTGCCATCACAAAAATAATACTTTTACATGGAAGTTTTTTTTTCCTTTTTCTTTTTTTAGGTTATGAACCAAATAGTAGTACTTCTGGGTCATAGAACATATCAATCAGGCACACCCTTAATTGTCCTGTCCTGCAGCTCTACCCTTAGTTTTGAGCAAAAAGATCTGCTCCCTCGGTGAACTGTGTCTTCATCTCAAAGTATGAACTATGTCCTCATCCCAAGCTCAGACAGGGATTCCTGGCTTCCCTCTGGGCCTGTACAGATCAGCTTGCTTCAGCACAGATTGCCCTGAGCTAGGACTTTGGACTTTTCCACAGATTTGAAATTTCAAGGAGTGTGGGTTGGCTTGTACTACTATTTGCCCAGGCAGGATGTCAGGATCTGAATGTTGGTGTCTTGCTCTTGGCTTACTCTAACCTCCTTGCTACAGACTCTTGCTGGTTCTACTCTCCTCTCACCCCAGTGCCCCAGATGTTCTTTTCTTGAAAGTTGTTTCACTCTATCTTCTTGTTGGTTCTTTCACTCCTGTATTCATTTTGTGGTAATATTTTAATCTTGGTCAGAAAGGATTTTCTTGGTAACACAGGACTTGCTCTGATTTATTCCTCCACCTTGGCTGTGTCCTTCAATTTTTAAAAGCATTGATACCCATAATATTCTTGAACAAAATTTTATTCCTTCAGATAAATGTAGTTGTCATATTTTCTTGTTTCATAAAATACATTTTTGGAAGTTTGATTGGTGTGGCATTGAAAAAGTAAATTAACAGGTAGAATTATTATTTTGAATCTATTGGCTCAAGAAAACCATGAACAATTAACATTTCTAGTTTCTCTCTCTCAATTTCCCTACCTTCAACCTTCGTAATTATAAATAAACTTCCATTAAAGTCAATTTTGACTTGAGATTATTCTTAATTGAGGATTGATAATAGTTCAATCCTCTGGCGACCACATTCTAATATATTGAACCCATAAGACCCCTTTTGCCCCCTTACATTTCAAATGTCTTTATTTTTGTGCAAAAGTATTTTTAATTGTGTCCTTGGGTGTGTCTTACCAAGTAGACTCACACATATTTTATATTGTCTGTCATTATTTTAAATGGAATTTCTCTTATATGCCTTCTCATTTGGTTTGATGGTATATAGAAAAAATGCTTATTTAAATGTATTTTAGGTCTTCAACTTTGATAAATTTCTTGTTTTGACTATTTTAGTTGTTTCCTTAGAATTCTCAAAGTATATCATTTTATCATCTTCAAAACATGAGATTTTATTTCTTTATTTCCTATTCTTATTCCTTCAGTTTCTTTTTCTTGTCATTTTTATAGCTAGTATTTCTAAAACAATGTGAGAAAATACGATGAAAAGGGCTTCTTTGCTTCACCTTTGATCTTACTGAGAAAACTTAGTTTATACTCAGTAAAAATAATGTTTACTTTTGGTTTTAAGGAGATACTACTTATAATGTTTTTAAAGTTCCACTTATTCATATGCTTTTTGGTGTTTTTTATAGGGATGGATATTAAATTTTTGAAAAGTTTTCCTGCATCTGTTGATATAACTGTATGATTTTTGTTGTATTTTTATTAATATTGTCAATTTTGGTGAGAGTTTTCCTAATACTCAACTTACCCTACCTTCCTGATATAAGTCCAATCTGATCCTGTTGTATGATCTTTGTGCTACTTTGTGATATTTTGCAGTGCTATCCCTACCAGGCTTTTATTTTTTATTTTTTTGCATCAATGTTTGTTAGAGAAATTTGTCTTCAGTTTTCTTTCTCTGTTTTTACTCTCCCTGATTTAAGTTATCAAAACCATATTTGAGTCATAGAAGGAATTTGATAAAACATTTTTTATTTCCAAAGTATATATAGTATTGGAATTAATTGTTCTGTAAATGCTGGTAGAATTCACTTCTAAATCCATATGGACATTTCCTCCCCACTATTTAAATTTCTTTTTCCAGAATAAGAGTATTAAAATATTCCTTCTGTTAATCTGGGCAATTTATATTTTTTAAAATAATCATCCATTTTATCCTTTGACATATATTGAGCAAAATCATTCCTAATCATGCTTTAATTTCATCTTCTTTGGTTGTTCATTCACTGTGACATTCAAGTTTTCTGACTAGTAATCTGGTTTTCTTTTTTTCCTAATTAATAGCAAATATCCAAATTAATTTAATAGTTTATTTTTTCAGAAAACATAACATTCAATTTATTCAATTAAAAGTTTTTTCAACTTAATTGTCTGATTTTTCAGGATTTCTATTTTGGATTTTTATTAGAAATTTAAATTTTATATTTTCAAAATTTTTTAAATTGCATGCTTTTTACTTGATCTATTCTTTTCTCCTTTATTGATCTGTGGTTAGAGATATACATTTTCCCATAATGTACTGCTTTAGATATAGCCCACAAATTTTTATATAATTGTTTCATTTTGTCATTATCTTTAAAAAATTATCCATTCTTTTTATGATTTATTTTTTTGACCCATTCATTCTTTAGGAGTATATTATTTCATTTCCAATAGATATTTAATTTATACATCAAAGGCCTTTTATTGAATATAATTTTATTACATTTTTAGCCCCCAAAAGGCCCATACAATATGTTTGCCTTTTTGACATTTATTCTAGAAATTTTTCTACCCTAATGGACCATCAATTTTGGTTAAAGTGCCATTTACTACTGAGAAAAAAAGTATATCCTCATTTGCATTTCTATTCATTATTCCCAGTGATCTATCCTATATAACTTTTCTAAAGTTCTATTCATTTCAACTTCTATCTTATTTATCTTGTGGACTGGTTTCTTTATATCTCAGAGTGGTAAATGAAGACACTCCTACTACTTTAGCCTTACTGTCTGTTTCTTTCTATAATTCATTTAATTTTTCCTTGGAGAATATGAATACTAAGTTCTTTAATATACATGCATTCAGTATTTATACTACTACATTTTGTTACCTTTAAGCAAAATGTAGTTTCCCTGTTTATCTCTTTTAATTAGGTACATTTTTGTTTTTAACTTAGTCTGATATCATTATTACTACACAAGCCTTCCTTACTTCAGCTGAAATATAATAAATTTTGAACCATTTCTTTTTTCTACCTCTGTGTATGTGTTTTTTTAAAATTTTAACATTTACTAATATTCATTTTTAACATGGTTACATGATTCATGATTCTACTTTCGCCTTCACCCCCCGCACTCCCCCCACCCATTGCCGACGCACATTTCCACTGGTTTTATCATGTGTCCTTGATCAACACCTATTTCCAAATTGTTGGTAGTTGCATTGGTGTGGTGGTTTCAAGTCCACATCCTCAATCATGTCCACCCCAGCCCATGCCTTCAAGCAGCTGTTTTTCTTATATGTTTCCTCTCCTGCAGTCCTTCCTCTGAATGTGGGTAGCGTTCTTTACCATAAATCCCTCAGAATTATCCTGGGTTTTTGTATTGCTGCTGGTACAGAGGTCCATTACATTCGATTTTACCATAGTATGTTATTCTCTGTGTACAGTGTTCTTCTGGCTCTGCTCCTTTTGCTCTGCATCAGTCCCTGGAGGTCTTTCCAGTTCGCCTGGAACTCCTCCAGTTTATTATTCCTTTTAGCACAATAGTATTCCATCACCAGCATATACCACAGTTTGTTCAGCCATTCCCCAATTGAAGGACATACCCTCTTTTTCCAGTTTTTTGCCACCACAAAAAGCACAGCTATAAATATTTTCGTACAAGTACGTTTATCTATGAACTCTTTGGGGTACAAACCCAACAATGGTATAGCTGGATCAAAGGGCAGGCAGTCTTTTATAGCCCTTTGAGCATAGTTCCAAATTGCCATCCTGAATGGTTGGATCAGTTCACAACTCCACCAGCAATGCATTAATGTCCCAGTTTTGCCATATCCCCTCCAGCATTCATTACTCTCCCCTTCTTTCATTTTAGCCAATCTGCTAGGTGTGAGGTGATACCTCAGATTTGTTTTGATTTGCATTTCTCTAATTATTAGAGATTTAGAGCACTTTCCCATGTGCTTATTGATACTTTTGATTTCTTTACCTGAAAATTGCTTATTCATGTCTCTTGCCCATTTATCAATTAGGGAATTGCTTGATTTTTCATACAATTGCTTTAACTCCTTGTATATTTCAGTAATTAGACCCCTGTCAGAGTTTTTCGTTATAAAGATTTTTTCCCAATTTGTTGTTTCCCTTCTGATTTTGACTACATTGTTTTTGTTTGTACAAAAGCTTTTTAGTTTAATATAATCAAAACCATTTAATTTACATTTTGTAATTTTCTCTAACTCTTGCTTGGTTTTAAATTATTTCCTTTCCCAAAGATCTTATAAGTATACTATTCTGTGTTCACTTAACTTATTTATAGTTTCCCTCTTTATATTTAAGTCATTCACCCATTCTGAATTTATCTTGGTGTAGAGTGTGAGATGTTGATCTAAACCTAATCTCTTCCATATTGTTTTCCAAATTTCCCAGCAATTTTTGTCAAATAGTGGATTCATGTCCCAAAAGTTGGGCTCTTTGGGTTTATCATACACTGTCTTGCTGATGTCATTTACCCCAAGTCTATTCCACTGATCCTCCCCTCTCTCTATTAGCCAGTACCATATTGTCTTGATGACTGCTGCTTTATAGTATAATTTAATATCTGATACTGCTAGGCCACCTTCCTTCACATTTTTTTCATTATTTCCCTTGATATTCTTGATCTTTTGTTATTATAAATGAAATTTGTTATAGTTTTTTCTAATTCAGTAAAGAAGATTTTTGGTAGTTTGATAGGTATGGCGCTAAATAGGTAAATTAATTTGGGTAGAATGGTCATTTTTATTATGTTAGCTTGCACTACCAATGAGCAACCAATGGCTTTCCAGTTGTTTAGATCCAGTTTTATTTGTTTGGAAAGTGTTTTGTAGTTGTTTTCATATAATTGCTTTGTTTGTTTTGGTAGATAGATTCCCAAGTATTTTATACTGTCTAGGGTGATTTTAAATGGTGTTTCTCTTTCTACCTCTTGCTGCCCTAATGTTTTGGAAATGTATAAAAATACTGATGATTTTTGTGCATTTATTTTGTATCCTGCAACTTTGCTAAAGTTGTTGATTATTTCTACCAGCTTCTTAGTTGATTCTCTAGGGTTTTTTAAGTATACCATCATATCATCTGCAAAGAGTGATAGCTTAGTCTCCTCATTGCCTATTTTGATACCTTCAATTTCTTTTTCTTCTCCAATTGCAACTGCTAGTGTTTCTAGTACTATGTTGAATAATAGAGGTGATAATGGACATCCCTGTTTCACTCCTGATCTTATTGGGAAGGATTCTAATTTATCCCCATTGCATATAATGCTTGTTGATTGTTTTAGGTATATACTGTTTATTATTTTTAGGAAAGTTCCTTCTATTCCTGTACTTTTCAGTGTTTTCAATAGGAATGGATGCTGTATTTTGTCAAAGGCTTTTTCAGCATCTATTGAGATAATCATGTGATTTTTGTTTGTTTGACTATTGATATGGTCAATTATGTGGATGGTTTTCCTAATGTTGAACCATCCTTGCATTCCTGGTATAAATCCCACCTGATCGTGGTGAATGATCTCCTTAATTACATGCTGGAGTCTCTTTGCTAGTATTCTTTTTAAGATTTTTGTATCTATGTTCATTAGGGAGATTGGTCTGTAGTTTTCTTTCTCTGTTTTTGATCTCCCTGGCTTTGGAATCAGTACCATATTTGTGTCATAAAAGGGATTTGGTAGGACTCCTTCTTTGCTTATCATATCAAATAATTTGTATAGTATTGGGATTAGTTGCTCTTTGAATGTCTGATAGAATTCACTTGTGAATCCATCAGGCCCTGGCGATTTTTTCTTAGGGAGTTCTTTGATGGCTTGTTCGATTTCTTTTTCTGATATGGGATTATTTAGGTATTCTATTTCTTCTGCTGTTAATCTAGGCAGTTTATATTTTTGTAAATATTCATCCATATCTCCTAAATTGTTATATTTATTGCCATATATTTGGGCAAAATAGTTTTTAATGATTGCCTTAATTTCCCTTTCATTAGAAGTGAGATCTCCCTTTTCATCTTTGATACTGTTGATTTGGTTTTCTTCTTTCCTTTTTTTATTAGATTGACCAGTACTTTGTCATTTTATCTGTTTTTTCAAAATACCAGCTTTTAGTCTTATTTATTAATTCAATAGTTCTTTTACTTTCGATTTTATTGATTTCTCCCTTGATTTTTAGTATTTCTAATTTAATTTTCATCTGGGGATTTTTAATTTGCTTGCTTTCTAATTTTTTGAGTTGCATGCCCAATTCATTAATCTCTGCCCTTCTTAATTTGTTAATATGTGCACTCAAGGATATAAATTTCCCCCTCAGTACTGCCTTGGCTGCATCCCACAGAGTTTGGTAGGATGTCTCATCATTGTCATTCTCTTCAATGAAATTGTTGATTCCTTCTATGATTTCTTCTTTGACAAATTGGTTTTGGAAAATCATATTATTTAATTTCCAATTAGTTTTTGATTTGCCTGTCCAGGTGCCCTTACTAATTATTATTTTTATTGCATTATGATCTGAGAAGGTTACATTTATTATTTCTGCTCTTTTGCATTTGTTTGCAATGATTCTGTGCCCTATTACATGGTCAATCTTTGTGAATGTACCATGTGCAGTTGAAAAGAAGGTGTATTCCTTTTTGTCTCTATTTATTTTTCTCCACATGTCAATTAAATCTAATTTTTCTAGGACTTCATTCACCTCTCTTACCTCTTTCTTATTTATTTTTTGGTTTGATTTATCTAGATCTGACAGAGGAATATTTAGATCTCCCACTATTTTGGTTTTACTATCTATTTCCTTCTTGAGCTCTTCCAGTTTCTCCTTTATGAATTTGGATGCTATGCCACTTGGTGCATACATATTGAACAGTGTTATTTCCTCATTGTTTATACTGCCTTTAATCAGGATGTAATGACCTTCCCTGTCTTTTTTAATCATATCTATTTTTACTTTGGCTTTGTCAGAAATCACAATAGCCACTCCTGCCTTCTTTTTCTCATTTGATGCCCAAAAGATTTTGTTCAAGCCCTGAACCTTAAACTTGTGTATGTCCACCCTCCTCATGTGTTTCTTGTAGACAACATATGGTGGGATTTTGGTTTCTAATCCACTCTGCTATTTGCTTCCGTTTTATGGGCGAGTTTATCCCATTCACATTCAGAGTTATAATTATCAGCTGTGCATTCGCTGACATTTTTGTATTCTCCCCTATTCCTACCCCTTGTTCTTAAACTATTTCCTTTTAAACCAGTGGTTTGCTATTAAGCTGCTATCCCTTATCCCCTCCCTTGATTGACTTCCCTTTCTACCCCTTCCCGTGTTATTCCCCTCTTTTTGTTTTGAAGGCCTAATAAATTCCCTCCCCCTTCTTCTCCCCTTCCTTTTTTGACCTCCTCTCTCCCCTGTTCCCCTTGGTTTATCCCTTCTGACTTTCTTAGTAGGGTTAGATAGAGTTTTATATCCCAATGGATAGTATAGCTACTCTTCCCTCTCCGAGTTGATTACGCTGAGAGTAAGGTTTAAAAATTACCTCTTGATGCTCTCTTCCTCTCCTTCTTATAATACAATTTGTCCCCTCCCCATAACATGTCCTCTTTTTGTGTCATAGATTATCCTATTTTACTTATTCTCTCAAGTTTCTCCTGGTGTCCCCCTCCATTCCCCCTCCTCTTTCCCATCCCCCATATCATCTTAGACCATTCAGCATTCCACCCTCTCCCCATAAATCATTCTTCCAACCACTATAATAGTGAATACTTAATAGTGAATGGAGTTCACTACAGAGAATTATACATAGCATTTCTCCACATAGGAATACAGATAATTAAATCTTACTGAGGCCCTTAAAAAGGCAAATTTAAAAAATTATGAGTTTTCTTTCTTTCCCCTTTGTTTTTTATTTACCTTTTCATGTTTCTCTCAATTTTTGTGGTTGGATATCAAACTTTCCATTTAGCCCTGGTCTTTTCTGTGCAAATACCTGGAAATCTTCAATTTTGTTGAATGCTCATACTTTCCCCGGGAAGTATATCGGCAATTTTGATGGGCAGGTGATCCGTGGTTGCAGGCCCAGCTCTCTTGCCTTTCTGAATATCATATTACAAGCTTTGCGGTCTTTTAGCGTGGAGGCTGCCAGATCCTGTGTGATTCTGGTTGGTGCTCCTTGATATTTGAATTGTCTCTTTCTGACTTCTTGTAAGATTTTTTCTTTTACTTGGAAGCTCTTGAATTTGGCAATTATATTCCTGGGCATTTTCTTATCTGGATAGAATGTTGATGGTGATCTATGGATCCTTTCAATGTCTATATTGCCCTCTTGTTGTAGAACTTCAGGGCAATTTTGCTGAATGATTTCTGTTAGTATGGAGTCCAAATTTCTCTTAATTTCTGCTTTTTCAGGAAGACCGATGATTCTCAAATTGTCTCTTCTATACCGGTTTTCTTGGTCTGTCACTTTCTCATAGAGATATTTCATGTATCCTTTTATTTTTTCAGTCTTTTCGCTTTGTTTTATTTGTTCTTGTTGTCTTGAGAGATCATTAGCTTCTAATTGTTCAATTCTAGCTTTTAAGGACTGGTTTTCCTTTTCAATCTGGTCATTTCTGGTCTTCAGTTGACTTACCTCACTTTCCAATTGCGAAATTCTGCCTTTTAAACTGTTATTTTCTTGCCTTATTTCCTTTTGAGCTACTTCCCATTTCTCTGACCAAATCTTTTCCAACTTTCTCATCATCTCAGTTTTGAACATTTCAAGAGCTTGTGACCAGTTTTGATTATCTTGGGATTGTTCGGATGTGATTGCTTGTTTTTTCTCCTCTTCTGATTGCTCAGTAGTCTGGATTTTCTCTGTGTAAAAGTTGTGGAGTGTTAAATATTTCTTCTTCTTGTTAATCTTTCTCTCTTTCTCCTGGACTTCCTGGATCTGGGTAGCCATCGTTAGCCCTGCAGCTTCTCAGCTTTATCCTCGCGCTCAGGGTCTGTCTGCGGTCTTTTGGCTCCTGAGGTCTGAGGTCTGGTTTTTTCCAAGGTCAAGTCCCCTGGTGGACCCTCTTGCTTGATCTTCTGCAGGAGGCTCCTTTACAAGTCTCAGGGTGCTGCTTCCACAGTTGTATACCAGTCTGCACTGGTTCCCCACTCAGGGTTTCAGAGCCTTCGCTCCCGCCTGTGTCCGCCTCTGCCCGTGTCTCCACCCGAGCCTGTGCTTCGCGTCCTCGTTTAGAGTCCCTGTGCGTTCCTCAGCTTTTTGGGGTCCTAAATGTTGCTGCTCTCAGGAACAGGCCCTGGAGCTGCCAATGACTAGATGGGTGCCCCAAATTTGCTCTATTTCTTTTGACCTGACTTCAGCGTTGCAGGTGGTGTGTGTGTGGGGGGGGAGGTGGTTGCACAGCCTGAGATTTAGTGAGAGCTGTTTCATCCCTTTATAGCATGGAAATGTCCCGATTCCAAGTACCTTCCATGCTGCACCCTGTTGTGGGGTCCCTCCGTTTGACTGGGTTTGTTTTTATGCCCCTTGAGATATCCTCTATGTTTCAGACAGGAGAGGGTAAGGGCTGCTTTTTACTCTGCCGCCATCTTAATCTGGAACCCCTGTGTTTTGTTTTTAAGTGTATTTCTTAAAAAATCCTTTTGGATTTTGGTTTCCATTCCATGTTCACTTCCATTTTATGGGTGAATTCATCTCTTTCACATTCTTATTCTCTTATTTTTGTTCTTCTTTTTTGCCCTATTCTCTTTTCAAAATTTGCTTTGTTTCTGATCATGATTTCTCTTAATCTTCACTCTCTCTTTCTCTTAGTTCAGATTAATTTCTGTACACAACTGAATGTGTATTATACATTGTTCCCTCTTGGAACCAATTAAGATGACAGTTAATTTCAAGTGTTTCTCATTTCATCCAATTTCTCCTCCATTGTAAAAATTCTTCCTTGAAATCTAGAACTGAATAATGGAAAATGGAATTGCCAAATGGTACCTGATCATACATCTGGTGTTACACAGGTGTCCCTTGTGTCCCTTGTAATTTCTTCCTGTCATCCAGGTATTCAGTTCTCTTACCGTCTCTGGATGATGAGTGATTTCAGGACTACCGCTGCTGCCACAAGTGAAGTAAGACTCATAGCTGTTTTGACTTCTACCAAGTCACTTTCCCAGCCAGCACCCATACCAGATCACTTTCTTTTATCTAAAGATTCCCAGGGCTGAAAAATGACTCATTGTGACTTTTTGTTTCTCATACTCCTTAGAATTTGATTTTTATGTGCTGTTCAAAGTGCTTTAAATAAGAATCTTGGGGGAGCTCAGCAAAAATACTCATTTTACCTTATTAGCTTTGCTCCTAATTTACACAATTTCTTTAAACATTTCTCAAAGGACGCTATAAAAGTGCTATAATAAAATTTTCAGTGTAGATAGGACATTTCATTTGAATAGGGAAATCTTTCATGTGACCTTAAGATTAATAAATGCATATTTATTTGCTTACTACACTTGTATAGAAGTTCTTTTGCCTTTTATTGGCCATCATGTTATATACTCTAGCACTTTTTCACACTATATTGATATGCTCAGACCATCCCTCACTCCAGTCAAGTTTATATTTCTCCTTTATTTTCATCGTTAGAATCTAAGTTCCTTGAAAACAATAACTGGCTTATTTGCATTTGTATCCTCAATTTTTAACTCAGTGTCTGATATATAGTAAGGACTTAACAGTTTTTACCTCCTATGGATATATACCCAGTATTAAAACATTTTGGTCACTTGATTCACTTAATTCCACATTGTTTTCAGAAATCGTTAAAATAACAAATAGTTTCTTGAGCAGTGGCATTACATGGCATTACATGTCATCTTTGTCAGTTTCCTCAATGTTAGATGAACTCTCAAAAATTTTTAATTGCTTTTATCTTATTTCAAGTGATTTGGAGCAATATTTCATTTGCTTGTTAATAATTTGCTGTTCTTCTTTTAAAATCTAGTCTTATCCTTTGAAAAATATTCATATGAAAATGACTTTTGTTTTATGTATTTGTTTTAGTTCCTTGAATACCTTGAATATCAGACACTTATCAGGAATATTGTTTCAAAAAGACACTTTTCTCAATTTGAAAAATTTACTTCTTATCCTAGTTATGCTAATTTTGTTCTCGCAAAATTGTTTTTTATTTTACATAATCAAAATTAACTGTTTTATTATATATTTTTTCCTCTTTGTCTAAGAACTCTATCTCAGACATAACTCTGAAAAGGCACTGATCTGTTTGTCTTGGGGGAAGGGTTTGATTATTTCTTATATAATGTTCAAATTTATCTTTTTAGAGCTTCTTATATCTTATTGTAGAGAACATTCATTTATACCAATGTAATTTACACTTTTCCTAGCAATTCTTGTCAGATGTGAAAATCTTATTCAAGTAAATTTTGTATGTGGGTTCATAAAATTTATCTCCTTTTGTCCAAGTTTACCTATTTTTTCATATTCTTTCTTTTGTAATGTGGTCCACTTATTTACTTTTTTAATTTTTAACCAGTAATCATCACATAATTTTGTGCATTGCTGCTTTATAGTAAAATTGAAATAAATATTGATAAAAATAAATAAAATTGAAATAAATTAAATCTCATTGAAAACATAACTGACATGGAAAATATATCTAGCAGAGACAACCAAATATTGGACAACAGGAAAGTCATGATCAAAATAAAAAAGCCTAGGCATCATCTTATAAGAAATTGCCAAAGAAAACTTCCTTAATATTTTGGAACAAGAGAGTAAAATAGAAATCTAAAGAAACAATCAATCACCTCCTGAAATAAATCCCCAAATGGCAACTTCCAGGAACATAGCAAATTTGAAAAACTATCAGGTGAAAGAGAAAATACTGCAAGCATCCAGAAAAAAATAATTCAAATATCATGGAGCCATATTTAAGATTACTCAGGATTTAGCAACCTCTATATTAAAGAATTGGAAGTCTTAGAATGTGATATTTCAGAAGGCAAAAAATACACATTACAACCAAGAATCACCAACCAAGCAAAACTAAAGTATATACTTTTAGGGGGGAAATGGTCATTTAATAAAAAGAGATTTATAAGAATTCTAGATAATTTGATGTCCAACTATGAATTTCAAGAGAATCATAAAAATGTATAATAAGAATGAGAAAATTAAAGGGATTCAATAAAGTCAAATAGTTTATATTCATACATTGAAAGGTAATTTTTGTAATTCTTAAACTTTTTGTCATCTGAATAGTTGGAAGTCTGCATAAAAAAAAGAATATGGGAGTAGGCTGTTCAGCCTACAAAAACATCAAGGGGTGAAAAAGAGGATTGCACTGAGAGAAAAGGGAAGAGAAGTAAAATGTGATAGATTATATCACCTAAAGAGGAAGAATAAAAATAACTTATAGTCTTATCAGAACTGGCTCAGAGAGGGAATATTAACCATACTTATTGAAGTATATAATCTATCTTACACTATGTAGAAGTAGGAGGGAAATAAGATGGGGAGTGGCTTAGGGAGGATAGTAATATCAGAAGGGGGAATTTCTGTGGTGATTAAAAGCAAAAACACTTGTTATAAGAGACAGTGAAAGGAGAAAAAGCAGGATCAAAAAGGGAAAATAAGATGGAGGATAATACACAGTTGGTAATTGTAACTGTTAATGTAAATGGGATGAACTCACCCATTAAACTGAAACAGATAACTGAGTGGATTAAAAATTAGGATTCTTCAATATGTCATTTACAAGAAACACCTTTGAGACAGAAATTCACACAGAGTAAAGGTATGAGTATGGATTAGAATCTATTGTGCTTAAAGTGATGTTAAAAAAAGCAGTAGCAATGATGATTTCAGAAGAATATAAGTCAAAAATAGATGTAATAAAAGAGATAAGGAAATTTTATCTTAATAAAAGGTACTATAAGCAATGAAGTCATGGCAATATTTGATATCTATGGACCAAATGGTATAGCCTCCAAATTCTTAAAGGAGAAATTCGATGTGCTTCAGGGGTAAAGAGACAGTAAACTATATTAGTGGGACATCTCAACTTTCCCCTCTAAGAACTAGATAACCTAACCAAATAAATAAATAAATAAACCAAAAAGAAATAAAAGAAGTGAATGATATTTAGTAAGATTAGACTTAATAGATTTCTGGAGAAAATTAAATGGGGATAAAAAGGCAATCTACCTATTTTCTGTGATGCAAAGTATGTACACAAAAATTGGCCATATACTAGGACAGAAAAATAAATGCATGTTTTTCAGGTCATAATACAATAAAAATTGTAATCAAAAATGTATGGAAAGAAACAGTAAAAATTGGATACTAAATAATCAAATTACAAAAAAGGGGCGAGTCAAAGAACAAATTGAAGAAACAATAATTTCATTTAAAAGAATGACAATGAGGAGATAGTATGTCAGAATTTATGGAATACATCCAAAGCAGTATTTAGGGGAAATTTGGTCAAACAACTTAAAAACCAAAAAAAGAACAAATTAAAAATCCCTGATTAAAGACAAAATTGGAAATCCTAAAAATCAATGGAAAAATTAATGAAATTGAAAATAAGAGAACTACTGACCTAATAAATAGGAGGAGATTAGTTTGATGATAAAAACAAATAATATAGATAAAGCACTGGTTATTTTGATTTAAAAAAAAGGAAAGAAATTCAAGTTACTAATATTAAAAATAAAAAGTGAATTCACTGTCAATGAAGAGGAAATTAAAGCAATTAGTAGGAGCTATTTTGCCCAATTATATGACAATAAATTTGACAATCTAGGTGAAAAGGATGAATATTTGCACAAATATAAATTGCCCTGGTTAAGAAAAGAGAATATAGAATAATTAAATAATCTTATCTCTGTTAATTATTGCCTTTAAATACAGTTTAAGATTTGGTACTGCTAAACTTCCTTCCTCTACTTTATTTTTTCATTAATTCCTTTGGTATTCTTGATATTTTATTCATTCAAATTAATTTTATTATTTTTTCTAGCTCAGTAAAGTAAGTTTTTGGTAGGTTAATTGGGATGGCACCGAATAAGTAAATTAGTTTGTGTAGAATTGTCATTTTCATTATATTAGCTCTGCCAACTCATGAACAATTAATATTTCTATAATCATTTAAACCTGACTTTATTTATATAAGAAGTATTTTATAATTATGTTCATATAGTTCCTGGATTTGTCTTGGCAGGCATGCCTTCACTGTTTATTTCTTTAATCACAGCAATTTCATATACTTCATTATGGTGCTTTACAAAATGTCAGCTCTTTGTCCTTAGTATGTTTTGGAGATAAATCTGCTTTCTCAAAGGCAATGCCAGCATATGAGAGGTTTTATCAAACTGGAAAGGATTTTCTGTATAGTTCTAGGAATAGACTGTGCCTTACATCTGAGGACCAGCTTAACTAGGTTTGATAAGGATCGTGTCCAGCTGGTAGTCTGCTAAGTGATGGATCTTTAGACTACGGTAATTCATGAAACGATGAAAATACATACCCACATAAACATGCATTCACACACAAATAAAAAATAAAACAAAATCCCCAAACTTTTTAGTCCTGTGCATGCCCTTCTTCCAATGCGATTATAGTAATCTATTGCTTTCCATTAAGATTTCCAATTTATCCTGTCTATATTTTGTACCTATGGAGATCCTTACATGTTTTCTTCTGATTAGCGTCTGAGGTCTTTGAAAGTAGAGACTTTGTTTGCTTGCTTTCATTGTAACCATAATGCTTAGATGAGCATTGTACCTGTCACCTAGTAGAAACTTTAACAATGCTTTTTGATTTGACTTGACTTGTGGTCAAAAGGTGAAAAACAGACAGAGGATGCCAAACAATTATTTATAATCTACAACTAAATATTCAACTCTTGATATTCTAAATGTGAGATCTTTGTCAAGGCTTTGGTACATAACTGAAGGAATTGAAGCATATCTATATTGGCATCCTTGCGGAAATGATTCGAGGTGAGATAAAGAAGTCATAATACATGGAGGAACATATAGCACTGATTTTCCATAAAGGAAAAATAAGAGTTGGCAAAAATCATTCTAGAAGTTGTACTTTTTAACACTGCATTAAATCTGTAGTAACAGAGATCTTATTTGACTTAAATTCTGTTGTGATCCAGAAAATGAAATATCCTCTTGAGAGCCAACTATTTGCCCAAGTGAGATAAATTATCTCAGGCAGCTAGAGTAAATTGCTGAATTCCCTGAAGAAGTACCACAACTAGATCAATAGCTTCTGCAGAGGGGGTATTTTTCTTACTCTAGTAAACCCCTGAAGAACTTTCTGCCCTTCATTTAGAGCATTTGCTTACTCTCAGAGACTCTATGACCACACAGAAATTTACATCTCCAAACCTGTTTCTCTGACACATAAGCTTTCATTCACCTATAGTTTGCTCTCCTATTGTGACATAATAGTAAAGTAAATTGCTACAAAGCAAAATATTAAAACCAAGTTTCTCTCTTTCTTCCCATAAAGGTATCCCTTTCCCATTTTCCTATCACTATGAATTTTATCATCCTGCTCACATTTCTCTGGAATCAGTCTGTTTTTGGACTTTTTATAATATTCCTTTCCTTTTTGTGTTGGATAGAATAGGATAGTGGGAAGAGGACTGCATATAGAAACCAGAAAACTTGAGTTCCAATCCTACATCTCTTAGAGCTGACTGTGGGAACTGAGGAATATCACTTCCCTTTACAGGTTATTAAATTTCATTAGCTATAAGAGAGGCTGAAATAGAAGGCTTCTCATTTCACTACCAGCTGATATATATATATATATATATACATATATATATATATTTTGCTTCTGTAATTTCTAATGGTCACAAAAAGTCAGTTAGAAGTCTTAGAATCTTTAGAAAGTCAGTTAGAACTTAAAGATATAAATAGAGGTGAAGTTCCAACTGAGGAAGCTTTTGTCTTCTGGCTTTCGCTGTGGCTGGAGGCTTTGCTTTGGCTTAGCCTGTTAGCTGCGGCCTTTTGGCTTGGCTTTGGCCTAATTGCTTTGGCCTTGGCCTGTCCTTATTTGTCTTAGGGAAATTTAAACCTATATCATTTCTCTGGACCTCTCCTGATCCCTCCCTCTACATTCCCTTTCCTTCCCCTGAATTTCTTTTGGGCCCTGGGTGGAAGGGAGGGCTTGGTGATTGAACATGGTGGGCTTTAGTTTCTTTAGACAAGTAGAGTATCCTCAAATAAGTTACCCCTAGTTTTAGTGATTTAATAACGACTTTACTTAAAAGGCAGTCAAATCTCCCTACTGGGAGAGCAAGCTCTCTCAGTCTAAACCTCTCCTCGACCCATCCCTCACCATCACCCCTCTCCCTAGGAGCAGTTAGAAAATCCTGAACTTCTTTCCCTCTGACTAACCTGAGATTAATAAATCCCCTCGTTACCTGCTCAAAGCCTCAGGTGAATCATTATATCGAAAATTGAGACAAGGGCTAAAGAGGGAAGGAATCATTTTCTTTTTATTTCTTGAGAGAACTGGGGACATCCATCTTGACAGGAAGTACCTACCCGAGACTTCCTCCAGCCATAAGTTTGACTGGCAGGGAGGGGCCCTCTTGACTCCTCCATCAAGAGACTTTAGAAACTAACAAGAGAAACCCTCCAGCCAAAACCTAAACATTTCTTACTGGCCCTAGTTTCCTCCCTGTATTCTCTGCTCAAGCCTCTGGGAATAAACCTGTTTGAGCTGCCATCTCCTACATACCCCATTTCCTTTATTTCCTATATACCTTCCCTTCCCTTCATTCCTCCTCCAATCACATTATAATCACCTAAATCCCCTTTATCCTTCCTCACACCCAAATTGCCTTGTTGACTCACTCAGATTACCTTATTTACTTTTTTATAACAGTATACACACACACACACACACATATTTATTTATGTCTATGTTTATTCTTATGGATGTAAGTTGAAATTAAATACATGCACTCAAATCCTTCCAGACCTCTGTTTACCTTTTCTGTTATTCAAGGTTCTTGGCACTAGAAGTTATCTTACTTTGTGTGGGAATCTCTGCTCCAGGTTGATCATGGTCCACTGGAATTAGCAAAAGGCAACACTAAATAACCATTTCTCCCTTTTATTTTGTGTATCTGTTTTTGGAAAGAAGGAAGAAAATATATTTTAATATAACTGTTTAGCTCCAATGACCATTTCTTAGAAGATGTCAAAGATGGAGATGCTATTTGGAGGAAGGGACAAAATAAGCATCAGGCTCCAGGCTCAAATGGGAGCTATTGACATTTATATACACTTCAAGGTTTTGGCCTATTTTCTGAAATACACTTTACACTGACCACCTCTGTTCAATCATATAAGCTCTTCCCCATTCCCAAAATCCATTATACATGGCTTCATTCTCAGATTCTTCATCTTCTTTCCTGGATCCACTCCAAAACTATTTCTTTTGCTATGAAGCTTTCTTAGATTCCCTCTCTGTTTAGTATTGTACTTTGTCATATTTTTCTTCATCTATTAATATATGATTTTTGCTTTATTTTTAACTTGATATGATCCATTATGCTTATAGTTTTGCTACTATTCAACCAACACTGCATTCCTTTTTTATTTTTAAAATATTTTTCCATGTTTACATATTTCATCTTCTTTCCATCCTCTCTTTCCTCCCCACTCCAGGATCCAATCAGCACTTCCACTGGGTTATACAGATGTTATCACTTATAACTATTTCCATATTATTCAATTTTACAATAGAGCAATCTTTTAAAACCAAAACCCCCAATGATATATCTATGTAAACAAATGATTGGTAATAAATGTGTATTGTCCTCTATGTTATCCTGCTTTATTCCCTTTTACTCTGTTCCTCCTCCCCAGTATTTTGCTTTTTTTTCCCTCCACTTCCTACTCCCTCTAGTTACTTCCCCCTTCCCTTATCTTATTCTTCTGCTTCTCTGTAGGGTAAGATAGAATTCTATACCCCATTGACTATATTTGTTTTTCCCTCTCTGAGCCAGTTACCATGAGAGGAAAGTTTAAGCATTGTCCATCACCACCCTTATCCTCCCCTCTTTTAATGATTTTTCATGCCACTTTATGTTATATAATTTACCCCATTGTATCTCTCCCCTCCTCTTTATCTCAGTGCAATCCTCTTTTTCACTTCTTGATTTTTTTATATATCACAATCATATACATACATATCATGTCACACATGCATATACTTTCATATCACAATTAAATATATATCATATATCATCATGTACATCATATCATCATAATCAGCTTATTTCCCCACCCTCTTTCCAAGTAAATTCCTTCTATCTTCTCTACTACTAAGAGTAATTTTTGAGAATTACAGAAATCCTCTTTCCATGTAACCATATACACATTTTGACCTTGATGAGTACTTTAAATTTTCTCTTTCTCATTTACCTTTTTGGGCTTCTCCTGTGTCTCCTGTTTGGACTTTGAATTTTTGTTTGGGCTGGCTTATTCCTCAGGAATGCTTCAAAATCTTCTATCTTATTGAATGTTCATTTTTTCCTCTGAAAGAATATACTCACTTTTTCTGGATAGGTGACTTTTGGTTGTAAATCCAGACCTTTTGCCTTCCTGAATATCATATTCCATGTCTTTCCTTCCTTTAATGTAGAAGCCCCTAGGTCCTATGGGATCCTGATTATAGCTCCTTGGTATTTGAATGTTTTCTTTCTCACTGTTTGTAACATTTTCTCCTTAGCTTGGTGGCTCTTGAATTTAGCTATTACATTTCTGGAAATTGTCATTTGAGGATTCTTTCTGCAAATGATCTGTGAATTCTTTCAATTTTAATTTTATTTTCTTGTTGGAGGATCTCTGGGCAGTTTTCTTTAATAATTTCTTATAATATGATGTCAAAGGTTTTTTTCTTAATCATGGCTTTCAAGTAGTTCAATAATTCTCAAATTATCTCTCCCAGGTCTATTTTCTAGGTCTGTTGTTTTTTCAGTAACATATTTCATGTGTTCTCTTTTTTCATTCCTTTGATTCTGCTTTATTATTTCTTGATTTATCATGAAATCATTTGTTTCTAGATGGTCAATTCTGATTTTAAGATGATTGTCTTCTGTCAGTTTTTAATTCTCTTTTTCCAATTGGCCCATTTCTTCTTGCACCTCTTTCATTTCTCTTTGCATCACTTTCCTTTCTTTTTTACATCATTTTCTTTTTTCTTCCTTACTTTTCCTCTGCCTCTATTAATTGAATTTTGGAATCTTTTTGAGCTCTTCCAGAATCTGTGTCCAATCCATATTTTTCTTTTGGACTTTGGATGTATTTCCCTTGCTTTTGCTGTCCCCCTTCTGTGTTTGTACCTTTTTCCTAGAAAAAACTCTTTAAATTATGTGCTTTTTTTGTTTGATAATTTTTCCTACCTAATTAGAGGTAGACTCTGTTTTCTGGGAGGTTGGAGCACCCTCTTAAACTTCATTGTTCCTTGATGCTATTCTTAGCTTATTTTCTGGGTTTTTACTAGTTTCAGTTCTTGGAGGAATATTTGATAGCCCAAGGGCTGAGAGCTCTGAGAGCCTCCTCCCTCTACTGATTTAATTAATCCTGGAGATCCTGATAACTCAAAGACTTTCCTTAGTCATAGTTGTAAACTTTTGGTCTTTCTTTGATCTTGATCAGGTCAGGACCTACTTAAATAATAACCTCAGGCTTAGGTGTAAGTTTTTGGTCCTATTGTTCACTTGTTATAATCAGGCATATCCTTTATTTTCCCTCCCTGGAGCTCCACCCTTAGTTTTGGGTAAAAAGATCTGCCCCCATTGTGAACTGTGTCCTCACCACAAAGTGTAAACTATGTCCTAATCCTAAACCCAGACTGATATTCTTGGCTTCCCTCTGGGCTTGCATGAATCAGTCCTCTTCATCCCAGATTGCCCTGTACTAGGACTCTGAACTTCTCCACAGGTTTGAAATTTTAAGGGTTGTGAGTTGTCTAGGACCATATTTGCCCAGGCAGGTTGCCAGGGTTTGAATGTTGCCTTGGACTTAAGTTCAGAAGATGTGACAGTAGATGAGGAGTGGAGATGTGTAGCTTGTAGATGTCAAGCTCTTGGCTTACTCTTCACTCCTTTTTATAATCTTGCTGACTGTGCTCTCTTCTCACTCCAGTGCCCCAGATGTTCTCAGCCTCCTTTTTGGGTTTTTCTTTTCTTGGACGTTGTTTCCCTATGTCTCTTTTTTTTTAGTTCTTTCACTCCTGTATACATTTTGTGGCTATATTTTAATATTGTTTGGAGAGGATTCTTATGGTGAATCAGAGCTTTTTTGCTCCACTGCACCATCTTGCCAACCCTGTATTCTTGGTATAAATCCAACCTGACTATAGTGTATAATTTTTGTCATTTATTGAAACGATCTCCTTGCTGATATTTTAATTAAATTTTTTGCAACAATATTTTTTAGGGAAGTTGGTCCATAATTTTGTTTTGTTTTATTTTATATTTTTTATTCCTTTGCTTTGGTATCAAAACTATATTTGTGTCAAAGCAGGAATTTGATATGCAACTTGTTTAATTGTAGCTGAAGCATGGAATTCATAAAGGAAGAAGTCAGAAACAAGGCTAGAAAGGTAAATTGGAGTCAAATTTTATAGGATCTTTTGCTATTCCAAAGGCTACCATTGAAAAATATTGACCATATTAATGAGTGACAAGATCAAAAGGGGACCTTTGAAAGGTATTGACAGATGAGTGAAGTGAAAAGCATGATACCAGAGCCTTCATTGTAGGCATACCCTTGGGAAAAAGGAGAAAGTTTATTGACTACTTTAGGCAAAAAAACACTCAGAAGAATGTGAGAGCACTTGACTCATCTTGTTGCCTCAGTCTCTCCTATTTTCTTTTAGAGGCCTAGAAAGAGACAAAGAAACTAACATTCTAGAAACCACCTTCTTGAGGAAAGACAAGCACAGACTCTTCTAGACACCTTGATCTAAGAAAAAACATCAGAGAGCCTCAGAGTATGAAACCCTAAGGATATGCCCAAATCCATAGGACTTCATCAGCTTCCTTTAAGGGTAATGGTTCTCAACTCTCACTTCCACCATTTTAAGTACCTTGTTCTCAGGTACTACAGAATGGCCTTGTTCATTTTCCTATTTCCTGATTGCTTTCCACCATTGAAATCTTTATTTAAAATATTCTCTAGTTAATCACTAATACAGCTTGAAGAGAAAGCCCAAGTTTTGTGTCCTGAGTGCCTCCAGCCTCTGCCTCCTGCTGACAATAGAAAGGATTGCTTGGAGAAGAGGGAACCATATTAGGGAGTGAGGAAAGAGAGCTGTGGCTGGGGTAACCATTGAGAAATTCTTATTCTATTTGTTCATTCCCTATAAATTGCCTTGGACATCACTGTAAACATCATAGGTGTTCAGTAAATAATTGCTAAAAGAAACAATGCCTTATTTATCATAGTTCTGTAAAGAGTTAGGTCCTTTACCATTAATAAGAACTACGGAAGAGCTTTACTATGTGCAGTGGTAAAGTAATATTGTTAAACAATCAGGCTAATTAAATATTTAGTTCCTTTAAAAAAGTCTGAACCTATAGGCTACAGATGTGAAAGTACAAATTAAGTACAACTCTTCAGGTAAGAATCCAAATATTGACAAAAACCCAAAGGTGAAATTTTATAGCAATAAAAGAGTGATTTTCTTCAAAGAGAGGAGGCTCTTCTGATTAGAGTCCATTCTCCCCAGAGGCTCAGCCAGTAAGTCAACCAAGACACTAAAACCCAGTTACTATCTTTTCCTTGTCCTATCAATAAGATGCTAATGGGTTTACCCACACAATTCATGGAGAGGTGTACATTATTTGCCTTTAAAGACTCACTTCCTTCTCTTATAAGTTGATTGAGTAGTTTATTGAATTTATCAGGGAACTCTCTTGATCAACTCTCCTTATGTCACAGAATTATTTTATAAAGCACTTTAGGAAGATTAGGTATTATTTTGTTTGCCATTGTTTGCCATTTGAACTTAGCCTCAGGAGTTGTTTCTTAGTGTGAAAAGAAGGCTGTCCTCTAATTCACACCAGAGTAACAGAACAACAAAATACACAAAGAAGAGAGAAATGAAGGCAGTGACAAGTTTTAGATTTAACGTTTTTTTATTTTAGAACTATTTTTTCCCTTAGTGTGTTCTGCTTCTAGGTGGTACAATTGGCTTTTCCAGTAAATATTTTGTGGAGCTCCCTAGGGAAAGGGGAAGGTGACAGTCTGTAGGTTGCTTAAAGGGAAAGAGCTCCTTGTGTACACATAGGTAGTGACTTAGGGTATCTCTGAGGAATTCAGCAGTGCTTCAGGTGTGCTGTGTATATGTTTGCCTTGGTAAGATTGACCACCTTATAATTTTTTTTATTTTAGAACATTACCCACTCTTACCCTGAAGCCAAATCCAGTTCAGTACAACCCTTTCAGTGCTGAAAGGTATTTTGCTGTATTCCACAGTGAGGATCACATACAGGGGCCATGCTCCACAGTGAAAAGGGCACTAAAATACAGAGCTCCTAGGGCTTATCTTTTCTTCCCCCAAATTATTGAATTTCTATCTCTGGCCTACAGAATTTACTTTTAAATCCTTCTGATACCTCTGGCCTCTCACTGTGGCAAGAGGAATAGCCTGTCCTCTGAAATAGAGGCTTAGCACAAGGGTAAGAACTTGTCCCTATCTGGCAGTGAGCCATTATTTCTAAGAGAAAGAAATTAAAGGGTCACTAGCTTGCTCTTCTTAAAAAAAAAGTTGAAGGATTCTGTGGCTTGCTGAAATTGACACTGGAACGTTGGTGTTTGCACCTTAAGTGGATCACAGACCAGTGGGATACTTCGTCTTGATTCAACAAACATCAAAGCTCTGCTCTTTGGACATTATATTACCATCGCTTTACCACAAATGGTGAACTGCAAACGAATGGATTTATGTCCTTCTTTCATAGTGTTTGGCAGGATGCTGTCTGTGGTCTATCTGGTGTTCATGTGTACTTAATTGAAATATTTATGAGTGGTTGTATCACAGAAGAGTGCAGAAACTAGAAGGAGGGGCTCCAAATGCCACACACTAGACTGGTAGAAGTTACTTAGAACAAAGGGTCATAATACTCATCAAAGAAAATACAACTGCCTCTGGAAGATGAGGGAACCTAGAATCATAAGCCTTTCCCCCATTTTCTTGAAATTGAACAGAAGATTATTTCTTTTGCAACTCATAATATACCTTTTCTTCTGGGCTATTGCCTGAAATTCTATTGTTAGGGATTCATTATGGTATGATCAAAGGAGCACTTTCTCCAGAATCAGAGTACATAGGTTCAAATCTTATTTCTGATTCTTACTGTGACCTATGGGAAGACATTTAACTTCACTGTGCCTCAGTTTCCTCAGTTGTGAAATGAAGGAGTTATACTAGATGACCTCTGAGGTCCCTTTCATCAATAAACTTATCATCCTTTGATCATCCCATTATTTTAAGATTTCAATGATTGTTAGACAGCAGATACCTCTGAGAAAAGTAACATTGGAATCTTGTGTTATTAACTTCCTTCCTAGTGTGAATGAAGAAATCAAGATGATATGCTAAGAAAATGAGAGAGATTGGTTCATGAGGGACCAGTATTTGGTGCCTGGAATAAGATAGTTGGGGTGGGGTGAAATGTGGGGGAGAGAATAGTATTGTTCAGTGAGGTAAAGAAAAAGGCACAGAGTTAGAGACTGGAACACTAAAGGGAATTTATTCTAACTTTGAAATTTTCGCCAAGTCTGACCCTGGCTGTGGTATCCCTCTTTAGGCCCTTCTCTAGATTTTCATTCTTTCTAGTGAATTAAGAAAACTTAATCATCTCCCTATTGGGAATGAATATAGAAAGCAGAATCTGAAATTAACTTTTCTTTAATCTCACGACTATTGGTCATATTCTATGTGGAGGTAAGATTCATAAGTTCTCTTTCAATCAGCCAACATGCTGAGTACTCCCTATGTAATTCTCACTATTCTTGGAATTATTGAGGATAAAAAAAAATAACCAGTAGAGATTTCCTCTGCCATCAAGAAGCTTACATTCAGCTGGGGAGATGAAACAAATTGGAAACTATGAGAAAACAAAAGAAGCTATTTTCAGTGTTAATTGGCAGAATATTAAGCAATTAGGACCTAATTGCTATATGGGTAGAGGATCAGGGTCAAGACTCACTTAGAACTTATCAGTCAGATCAGGTTGGCAGATTTCAAAAGTGCTGATATTGAAAATGCCCAAGTTTCAGAGGATTCAGCTTCAAGCTTTCTGAGATCTAAAAATAGAGTTGAGAAAGTTAATTAGAAAAGCCAAATTTAGAGAACTTGGGGTAGAATAGGGCTTGATTCAGAACTTTGGGTAATACAGGCATATTGCTCCATCACTATTATAAGATTATGGAATCATAAATTTAGAGCTTGAAGGGATGTTAGAAATCATTAAAGGCTAGCCTGCTATTTAAGTTGATTAGGAAAATGAAACCCAGAAAAGTTAATGGTCACAGAGGAAGTAAAATGACAAATGGGATTTGAACCCATATCCTCTAATTCCAAAGCCCTGGTTCATTTCATTAAACTGTGAAAATGATTGAAGACCCTTGTAGTCCTACTTAGAAGCCAGTTGTTTCAAATAGTTTAGGTCACAGATCTTTAGGATCATAGGAAGTAATAATTTCATGACAGGGAGGAGTTTCACGATACAGATCATTCTTTAATCACGAATCTCTCAAGAATACTGCTTGAAGAAATTAAATTAAACAGAACAATAGCACTGAAAAGAATGACAAAATAAGGAAAGAAGACCGAAAAGAGAATAACTGCAATTATCATGAAGTGTAGGACTGTAGAGGGTATACAGCAGTGTAGCTATACCCTCTTATCATTAATTCAGATAACCAATAACAATAAGACGTCTGTTATCTGGCATCATCAGGAAATTATGTTATCAGGTTAATCAAATAGTCTTTCTTAATTGAGATATATCACATATAGTAGAGGAAGTATAGTATAAACAGTAGAGGTCTACTTACCAAGCCAGGAAAACTTGGGTTCATGTTCTGCCTCCACTTCCTACAGTCTCAGTAACCCATGGCCAACTGCCTAACCTGTTAGTACTCTAGACCAGTGATGGGCAAACTTTTTAAAGAGGGGGCCAAAGGAAAGGAAATGCTCATCTGTCAGTCTGTTTCTAAGGCAACTTAGAAAGGAAACTTCGAAGTTTCATTGTATTGTATCCTACTTATTGTAGTTGTCAGATTAGGAATAATGTGACACGGCAGGATAGGACATTTCAGGAGGCTGCATCTGGCCCGTGGGTTGTAGTTTGCCCATCACTGCTCTAGACAACTCTCTAAAAGTTTAAATTGTGGAGAAGGTGCCATTCTGCAGCATGGGAGAGTTTCCCTTTTCAGTAGTTCTCTAAATCAATGAAATCACAGATCTTTTTTCTATCCCTATAGCATATATACTACATTTAAACTAATTTACAAAATTATATTGAATGGTTACCTTTAATGATAAAAGGAGTTTACTCCATAAGAGTTTACTATACTCATGACATGCAGGTCTAGTCATAGGTCCACCTTATTTCCCTCTGAAAGAACAAACAAACCTTGTATTCTTTATGTATTGCCAATTTTCATAAAATAGGATGTAATAATATGAATTTAGCATTTTATTGAATATATCGTGAACTTTGATTTGAAATGCTTTTTAGAGATTTATAAAAGCAACAATGGGTTACCAGTTACTGGTATACTACGATTGTACAAAAACATTACCTGATAGCACCCCACTAGATAGAAAATTGGATAAAAGAAAAGAATAGGAGAGAAGAGAAGGAAAGAGAAGGGGAAGGAAACGGAAGAGAGAGAAGGCCAGAGCAGGTCCTTCATTCACTTATTTTCTTGCCTTAAATTCCTGTTCAATCTATTCTTTCTTTTGGAATTTAAAAAACAAGCTTCCTTACATAGTACACCTACAACTTCAGATGTCAGGGGTGTATCCACCCTAACCCGGTCTTTGTAATTTGTGCAAAGAGAAAGGCTTTGGCTTGTCTTTCATGCTCCACTTCATGTCTGTTGCCATCTAGGTGCATGCTGAAGAAATACACACACACACCATACATGTACACACAACTATTATTGTCAGGAGAGAGTTTTGTTTGTGAATTGATGATGACCTCTATCATGTACAGTATATCTGTCTCTAGTAGAGCTTTCCATTCTTTATTTGACAGACTGCTGTATAACATCTTTAATGAACATGACAGACTGTATAATAAGTACTACTGACAGTTCAGAATAAATATTCATTGTGGTGAAGAGGCAATAGCTTACTCTGCTCCCTTCATTACAAGAGGAACCTGAATATTTAATTCATTGTCCTTTCCTTAAAATGCACTCTTTTTATATCTTAAGCGTATTTCCCCTCCTCCCATTTTTTTCTGCGTTGGTGTTTTGGTAAACATTACCACTATCCATAGCTAGGTCAAACTCATGTCAAATACCAAGTAATAAAAAATACAGTCACTCCTACAGATGTTTCTAAATGCCTTGATGTTTCATGTGGAATAGATCAAACCTCTGATTGATTGATTGAATATTTCACTTTTATCCAGGGTGTTTTGTCTTGTAGACACAGACAACCTGAGCTGCTCAGAATCTCTCTCCTTCAAATGAAATCTGATGCTAGACACTGAAGAAATTTGGCAGAGATATAACCTGTATGGTAATATTTTCAAACAACTTTAAACTATGTTCTACCTACTCATGTGCTTACAAGTTAATGTAAAATTAAATTGTAATGCTAGTTAATGACAAGTGAGAAAAATCATGAATGAATGAAACCCACTTAACACTGTGTGGCTGTTATTGTTACCAAGCAAAAGGTACAATGTAGAGCAAGAAATCATTCATGACTTAAATAAAAATAAAGTCATTTTTCTATTTTTTTTCTGACCAATAAAATGGTGATTAAAAAAATTCCTCTCCTTTTAAGTGCTTGGACTGATCCATTACTTTTTTGGTGTGAATTATTCCTACTTCATACCTTTTAAGTCTCTTTGAATCTTGTCCATTGCTTTCCGAAGTCTTCCATTAAGGAACTGGAGCACTTTCCCTTGTTTTTTAAATATTGTGATAGAAGTTGACCCAAAACTGACCCTCTGTTGTTCCTTCTCCCTTATTTCATGAACAACTACTCTTATACTCTCTCACCGCCCCCCCTTTCAATCCATTGCTAAGTCCTGTTGATATGACCTCATCCTTGGACTTTTGTACTAATGCATTCTATTTCATCTCCACTCCAGGCCAGCTTTCATGTAGGTGATAGTTATTTTCCTAAAGGGTATTCCACTTCCCTACTCAAAAACTCCAGTGATTCCCTATTATCTTTAGACTCAAATATAACATCTTTTGTTAGCCTTTGTAATCTGGCCCCTTCCTACCTTTCCAGTCTTCTTAAACTTTGTTTCCCTTTCAGTATTCTAAAATCTGATGATAATATCTTCCTTGCACAAGAGCAAAATCCCAAACTCAGTGCATTTTTCCTGACTGTCCCCTGTGGCTTGAATTCTCCTCATCCTCAACTCTGACTTACAACTTCCTTTAAGTTTCAGTTAAAATCCCATCTTCAGAAGGAAGCGTTTTCTGATGCCATCAATGCTAATATCTTGCCTTTGAGATTATCCCTAATTCAGACAGACAGACAGATAGGTAAGTAGGTAGGTAGGTAGGTAGAACATCATTTTTCATGTTGCCTGTTCCTATGAATGAGTGCATGTGTGGGCACACACACACACACACACACACACACACACACACACACAGTAGACTGTGAGCTTCCTGAGAGTAAGGACTCTTTTTGTTTCTCTTTGTATCCCTGGCACATAACATAGCATTTAATAAATGATACTAACTTGAAAACTCTTTAAAATGATCCAGAGTTGTTTATTTGACAAGTTTGTAGTAATTGCAAATGAGTGAAAAGTTGAATATTATTCAAAAGGAGGCAACTGTTGATAAATATACACAAGTTATCAAAATTAGCTCACGTATTTGGAGATATTTAAATGAATATTTTATGTTGGTAAAAAAATTGATTTCTTAAGTTAAATATTAGACTCTGATGTCAAATGACCTTGTTAAAATCTTACTTCTCAGTGGCAGCTGGGTAGCTCAGTGGATTAAGAACCAGGCCTAGAGATGGGAGGTCCTGGGTTCAAATCTGGCCTCAGACACTTCCCAGCTATGTGACCCTGGGCAAGTCACTTGACCCCCATTGCCTACTGTTACCACTCTTCTGCCTTGGAGCCAATACACGGTATTGACTCCAAGACAGAAGTAAGGGTTCAAAAAAAATTTTTTTTAATTTAAAATCTTACTTCTGATACCTCTGTAATCTTGGAATAAGTATCAGATTTTTGAAAAGTATAGATGAGAAGTTGAGAAAGATTGTTAATATATTGAGTGATAGACCCTGACTCCAAAAGCTAATAGTTGTGTGATCAGAGCAAAGGCACTAAATATCAGTTTCCTTATTTGTAAAATTAGGATATATCCATTTGTAGTACCTTCAACATTGGGTTGTTGTGAGGAAAATTTTTGGTAAAACTATAAATTTTATCTAAACATGAAATAATATTAATAATGTTGCTAATTGCTACTGCTACTGCTATTGCTACTTTGACTACTACTACTACTACTATTGCTATTTCTCTTTAAACTAGAACAAAAAGTATGAATAGGCTAAAACAATGCCATTGATAAAGTTAAAACAGTGGCATTAAGAAAGGACAAAGATAAATTTTGAAACCTAGCTTTAAAAGGATATGTACAGGTACATTTGAGAGAAGTATGTTTGGAAAAAGATTTAAGGGTTCCAGTAACCCCCAAATTTTATTATGAATTTTATTATAAAAACAAAATCTTATTTTGCCCAATTTCATTACAATTTTATATGTAGTTTTAATTTTATTATAACATTTTATTATATTTTATATTTTTGTTTTATAATTTTAAAAGTCTGAAGTGAGCACTTCCTGGAAAATTTTATTTTGGCATTTTTCATTTGAATAGTGGGTGAGGACTGAGGTGCTTTCCATTTATGAATAGCCTATGAACCAAACAAATGAAATCTTAAATGATGAAATGGTTTTCTGGTATTTAAATTAGAATTTAAAATATGTTTATTTGAGAAAATCCCAAATACAATAAATTATTGCAGAGATTAAACTTTCTCCCTTTTTCATGCATTAGACAAATATATGATATTCAAGACATTTCATCAAGTATATTTCAGTGTTAATGAATAAAAAAATACATCTGTGTCTATTAAGGCTTCATTGTTTACACTTAATTCACCATAGAGGAAAATGTTTTTGTTTTTGTTTTTTGTTTTTATAACTCTGTCCCTCCCACTCTGAAATTTTACAAATTAAAAAAATCTACAAAATAAAGGCCATAATTGATAGCTGCATAAAAGAACAAAACAAATGTTTATGCCAAGTCTACAACATAATTTTTTCTGCATTTTAAGTTCCTTGAGTCCCTCTCAGAAGATAAGCAATAGCATTTTTTATCTTTAATGTTTTGGTCTTATGGTTTATCATTGTGTTGATCAGGATTCTATAGTTTTTCAAAATTGTTTTTTTTATGATTTTATAATTATTTAAATAGTACTAGTTTTACTTGCTTTGCATCAGTTCAGTAAACTTTCAAGTTTCCTCTGAAATTTTCAATGGTATAATTTCTTTAAAAACAATAATATTCCATTATATTAATCTCCCTCAGTTTATTTAGCCATTCTCCAATAGGAAGGCACTCTTATTTTCCAATTTTTAGCCATCGTGAAAAGATCTGCTATAAATATTTTTGAACTTAGAAGTTCTTTTCTTCCTTCTTTGTGATTTTTTGAGATATAATCCCAGAATTGATATATTTAGGTGTAAGGATAGTTTAGAAACTTGTGGGGTATGGTTCAGATTGCTTTTCAAGTGGCTGGAATAGTTCATAGTGAAGACATTTTAAAATATATGGTTTTACCTTAAATGTAGTCAGATTAAAAAATGCAGTTGGATTTTAAAAAATATGCAAAAGTCTCAATTTCATTTTAAAAGGTTGATTGTGCTTATTCTAACACAAAACAGAATAGACATAATTCAGATAATTCAGATAAAATTGTTTTCATCTGCAAGATTTTTTTAAGAAATGCAACCTTTGGTAAATATTAATTTCAATAGCAGGAAAGTCTTTCTATAGCTAGTAGGAATATATTTTCAAAGCAGTAGTTGGAGTTTGAAAACATGTGATGTCCATTGACTTTAATAGAAATCATATTTCCAAAAGGCCAAGACATGCTCTGAGAATTTGGAGATTAGGTACTATAGAGACAGACTTAAGCATTGATAAAAATAGGTTAACTAAAGTTCTCTTCTGAAGAGGGCATTTAAAGCTAAATCTACCTGAGTAAATCCTTTGTTTTAAAGGCATCTTCTATTTCTTCTGATTAAGTGAGCCATATCAACTTTTATTTTTTTCTTTATTTCAGAAATCCTTCATCACACCCCTAAGTTTACATGCTATTTTGTTCTTTTTCCCTGAAAAATTCAAGTTTATTAAAACAGAAATGTTAAAGATTCGGTGTCTAGCAATACTCCCTGTGTCTCCTAACCAGATTAAAATGTAATTGGGAAATATTCAATAAGGAAAAAATACAATAGAAAATATATGATGTTAATAAGTGGTTTTCTTAGTAAATCTGTGGCCAGGGATACTTACTTACAGTAGTGTGGCCTCTGTTTCTATTTGACTTTGACACTAGAGTTTTAGATGATGCAAACTAAGTAGTGGCAGTTGCAGTAGATTAGAGTCTAGAGAACCTGGATTCAAATCCTAGCTTTGCCACTTACTACCTTTTTGCTTTGTAGAGTTCCTAGCCACCCTGGATTTCAAGTTTCTTTGCATATAAAATGAAGAGGTGAATTTAGATAGACTATTGGGTTTATAACAAATCTAAAAATCCTAAAGGCCATTTCTGGTTATGCTTTGTAGGAGAAATTGAAACCACTGACAATGCCGCTGGATTTTGGTTTCTGAAATGAAATTTTAAAATAGTAAGAATTTTTTTTACAGTTGTTTCCCCTCTTCTACATGGCTCCCTCTTCTATTCACCACCACCTCTGCCAATAAATACAAATAGTTGCTCTTGCCATGCTTCATTTCAGACTCCTTACTAGAGTTGGGCTTTCTTACAAAAGGTCAAAATCTGTAATGCAGATTAAAGGACAAAGTGCAAGCAAATATTTAACAGCTAGCTGCATAATGCACCTTGCAGTTTAATCTGCATTATTTTTTAAAATCCTTACCTACTGTATTTGAATCAATACTAACTATTGGTTCCAAGACAGAAGAGCAGTAAAGTTTAGGTGACTGGGATCAAGTGACTTGCCCTGGGTCACAAAGCTAAGAAGTACCTGAGAAAAGATTTGAACCCAGGACTTCCATCTCTAGACCTTTCTTTCAACCCACTGGGCCCCTGAGCTGTCCCCAATCTGCATTATTAGCATTTTCTCTTTCACTTTCTTAAGAATAGATAATCAGCACAACAATAAATCAAGCCCTGATTTGTAGGAGTTACCAATATCTAAAGTATAAATACACACATTGAATTTCACAATCACTGAAGCCTTTGAGAGCTGGTTCTAGTATAGCCCTGGCTGGGGCCTACAGTTTATTTTTCAAATACAATAATTTATTTTAAATTAGATTGCATTTTTATTCCATAACGGGAAAGTTTCTGATGCAATTAATAGAAGTTCAAAATACAATTATATTAATAACCCACTCACCCACCCCTAAAAATAAAATATGACTTCTCTAGAAAGGAAAAGTAGTAGTGAAATATTGTGTATTTGGTGGGATTTGATGGAGGGGAGGAGAAATACATTTGCTTAGGGGTAAAAATAAAAGGCTAAAACAAAAATAAGAATATTAAAAAGCATATATCAACATTTAAAGGTTCTAAATTTGGAAGGGACTATGGAAAATTAATTGAAAAAATTTATATGGGAATCTATGAAATGTGACCGAGTCACACAGAACATTAGTCACAATGTGAGAATTCAAACTCAGGCTGTCAGCCCCCAAAGCCAGTGCTTTGCCCACTAGGCCACACTGTTTGCCCGCTACTGTGATTTCAATTGATTTTTCTTTTTGGCATACTTATTTCTTCTGCTTTGTCCATTTCTGCTGCCAGGGTCCCTATTAGCTAGATCAGTGACTTGGAAAAACCATTTCATCTGTTTAGGTCTCAGTTTTCCTTCTTATAGAATGAAAAGTTTGATGATATGATCTCTAAGATCCTTTTTTAGCTTTAAAATTGAAGGGGTCTAATCAAATAAATAAACTTTAAAAAATTGAAGGGGTCTTCCCCCCACCCCCACCCTCACACTTCTGACTAGTTATAGTCCCTTCACCTTAAGCAGAACTACTTAAAACCTACACCCCTCCCTCTTCCAGATCAGCACTCTTTACTGGTACCAGCACTCCCCCAGTCACTGAAGCCTGGGATTCTTTCAAAGGACCAGAGATAAAAAGCCCTCTAGTGAACTCCTTTGATTGTACATATAGAGGAAACTGAGTCCCAGGGAAGTTAAATGACTTCCCTGCAGTGACACAAATGGTAAACACTGGAGATAGGATTTGAGCCCTGGCCCAATGAGCAATTTAATTTCTCCATCATTCCTAGATTAATTTTCCTAAAATACGAGTTTGATTTTAAGAAGCTAAAACATATGCACAATCATGGGTGTGTGTGTATATATATATATATATATATATATATATATATA
>NC_058130.1:490443776-490505927 GCF_016433145.1 Gracilinanus agilis | reverse complement strand
ATATATATATATATATGTGTATATAGATATATATATACATATATATAGAGAGAGATATAGATATATATATATATATATATAAAGATAGATAGATAGATAGATAGATAGATAGATAGATAGATAGATAGATAGATACTAGAAACTATTAGGTTCTAATAATATAGAAAGCAAAAACAAAAGAGTTCCTGCCCTTTGGGATCTTATATTCCAATAAAGTAGAAGGAAGAGAAAGGAGGAAAAGAAAAATAGAAGGAAACGAGGAGAAATCTCAATCATTTTTGCTTATCCAGATTCCACACATCCTTCAAGACTTAGCTTAAGACAACTCTTCCATGTAGCATTCTCATAATTCTCCATCCAATGAAGAAAAGTCAAGTGTAGGACCCCAGGCATAGTAAGAATTTGAGCCATGATTCCAACTCACCAACCCAGGTTTTTCTGTATTGAAATTTTAAATTCTTTATGACCATAAATAAATATATACATATGTCAATATGTATATATACATATATATATATATACAAAAATAAATGCAAAATAATTATCAGGATGGGACTTACTAAGAACTGGAGGGATCAGAAAAAAGCCCACTATAAAGAGAACATGTTGTTACTCACTTCTTCCACATTACTTACACGATAAAATCTAAACTCTTTATTTTGACATTTAAGGTATTCTACAATTTAATTCGTTCCCAAGTTCATCTCTCCTCTCTCACTGATTTCCCACATGGGTCCCAGGTTTTATTTAGCACATTTATTTAACACTTTATTTAATTAACACTTTTATTTAGAGTTTATTATTGAACACATTTAGCTATTATGTCATTTTATGCCTTTATGACTAATATAAAAAAGAGTAAGATACTTGAATTTAAGAAGCATATTTTCTATCTGTATCATCCACCTCACTAAAGCCTGAATATGATCATTCCAGCACTTGTTGATTGAATCTGAATAAATATGTGCTGAATTAAGTAAAAAATAATTATATCTACATATGCTTTATGTATCCATAAGTGTAGAGGAAGGATGATTGCTTTCAACTCAGAAGCCTTCCTTAAGAAGTAGGGGAGGGAGTTGACCCAGTACTACCACTACTAGGTCTGTATTCCAAAGATAAAGGAAAAGGTCCTACTTATAAAAAATTATTGTACTAGCTCTTTTGTACTGGCAAACAACAGTAAACTGAAGGGATGTCCGTCAACCAGAGAATGACAAAACAAGTTGTGGTATAAGACTGTAAAGGAACACTATTGTGCCATAAGAAATGACAAACAAGACCATCATTTAAAAAACCTGGAAAGACTTTTTTTTATGTAAAGTAACACAAAGTAAAGTGAGCAGAGCTGAATCAGGAGAACACTGTACACAGTAACAGCAGTGATGTTTGGTGATTGATTGTGAATGTTATCATCTTTGCAAGGATCCAGGACAGCACCAAGGGGCTCATGATGAAAAGGTTATCTACTGTGTATAATTAGAATTTTGTACCCTAAAGACTCCATTTCCCAGAATTCTTTTTCTCGTCCCAAAATTCCTTTTTCTTCTGTCCCTACATTGAGTCCTCATGTTTTGTAAATAAGTTGTGTGTAATTCCGCCCTCTTTCTCTCTTCTCTCAGGACCAAGGCTGGGTTAGCTCCCTCTTTACTCTAGCTTTTTATTTTTCTTTACTTCAAGTTATTATTAACAAATCTTATTAAATATAATACTTGGAGATAGTGTATATTAATTTTTATCCTTACAACCACCACAGAAGGTACTGATGGAAGCTGAATGCAGATCGAAGCCTACATTCTTTGCTTTATTGCCTCCATTGTTTTTTCTCTAGTGTAAGGAGTATGTGTCCTCTTTCAAGATATGGCAAAAATGGAAGTATGTATTGTACGTATTTATACCTGTACAACTTATATTATTTTGGGGAAATGAAAAGGGTAGGAAAGGCAGAGAGTGCATGGATCAAAAAATGTCAGAAAATGATGATTAAAAATTATATCAACAAGTAATGCAGAAAAATAAAAAGATAGAGGTGGGGATCTTAGCATTTCAGTGATGGAGGAGGCGGCTAAAGCTAAAAAGGAAATTAATGATCTCTTTGATTACTTGTATTTTAGAAGTTCAACCATAAGTTACTGAGTTGGCAGGGCAAATATACATCTTCTAGGACAAATTTCACCGTTAAAAAATATAACTAAAAATCTCATAGTGTTTTTTGTTTAACAAGGAGCTTAACAAATATTTCCTAGTTTTGAAGATGACAAAAATGATTTCTAGAGAAGTTAAGGGATCTGCTTACATTCAGCAAATTAGGATCAGAGCTGTGTCTTGAACTCATGTCTTTTAACTCATTCTAGTGTCAGGCTCCCACAGCAGTATCCAAAAAAGACTCTATGAGATAGGTATTGTCTGTATTATCTATATTTTACATATGAGGAAACTGAGACTCAGCAGATTATATGTCTCTCCTATGAATTTAATAAATATTGGAGGAGGTTTTTGAACTCAAGTCTTCATGGTTGCAAGTCAAATACTCTCATTGATCATACAATACAATAACCAGTGATAGGGTCACTATTTTCTTTGTACCAATTTCAATGTAATGTATTGTAGAATTCACTGCCAAATAGGATGCCAACTTGGGTTCTAGGATTTTACTGCTCACTTATTAGTTGTGTGACGTAGAGAAGAGCATGTAATTTATCTAAGTTAATATTTTCACATTTGTAAAATAGGGATAATGAGGCCTTATCTTCCCGAAGAGAAAAATTTGGGGCAGATAGATGAGATATGGAAATTCTAGCTCCAAAATCTGATTCGCTGATTGTACTAATGTTGATTGTACTATGATTTTGCTAATACCAAGTACCTTATTCTATGCCAAATTTTAGTTATTAGCATTTTCTTTTTGGAGAGCAAAACCTATACATAGAACTTTGCATAAATTAGTCAGATATCCTCCAAAATCTTTTGGCAATCCTATCTCTTATTGATTTCCTCTTTGCTCTGTTTTTATTCTTTTAGTTGTATATGGCTCAGTCAGAAGTAAGGAGATTATGTAAAGTGTCTCTTAGTATTTCTACTAATTTTTTAGCTTTATAACTTTTTTCATCCATACTCATTTATAAGGAGATTTTCTTTCTGACTTTTAATGGAACCTCTTTTTCTAATATACATTTTCCTTTTATTCCATATTTATTTTATATGGAAGAATTAAATGGGCTTTACATTTAATCTCCTTCTTCACCCTGATTACAAACTCCTATTTCAGTGTCTCCAGGTTTCCATTTTTAATTTGTGACAGATAAGAATCTGTCAGTGTCATGCCCCTTTAACTAGTATAGTAATCTGATAGTTTAAAGCTTCTGTTAGGATTAGAAAAATGTGCCTATCCATGTAAGGTTTTTTAAAAGTTTCTCTTTAGCCTTTAGAAAAAGGGATTTAATTAATTTTTAAAAATATATCTTTAAAAACAGTAATATTTTCTTAAAAATAATTAATATTGTAGTTTTGTGTTTTCATTTGTTGGAAGGTTGTTGTAGATTAATGCATGGAAGACTATATTCACTGTGTCTGGTCAGAGCTCCTTGATAGAGAAATGATATGGCTCTACTAGATTTAAAACATCTAATATAGTAAAGAGTTTTAAAAATAAAAATTCATTTGGAAACACTGTACCAAAGAAGTGTAAAAGATAACAAAGCCTATGCTTTAAAAGTGAGGAAAGGGGGTGTATTTTGTGTTGTCTTTATGGGCCCTTATGTAAAAAACAAACAAAAGAAAAATGCAGATCAACAAAACAAAACAAAAGACAGATCTCCCCTGAATCAATCAATTAAAGGGGACAGTAACCTGAATATCCTAGAGGTGCTAAGAAGAATAATGAAGGGACATGTTATTAAGAGAAGAAATGAGCATTTATTGTGGTGATAGATGCTTATTGAATTGATGGGGTTTTTCTTGCTGCTTCTGAAAAGGTAATTTTTTCTTGTTCAGTTGTTTCAGTCATGCCTTGACTCTTCCTGATAGCTTTTGGGGTTTGGAGTTTTGTAGGCAAAGATATTAGAGTTTATACTAGAGTATATCACATGACTTTTTCCAGTTGATTTTACAAATGAGGAAACTGAAGCAAACAGGGGTCAGTGATTTGAACTCAGGTCTTCCTGACCCCTGACCTTGGGCTCAATCCACTGTATCACTTACTGCCCATGAAATAGCAATCAAGAGAAAACAAAATAACCAATATTAATATGATACTAATATGTAGATATATTCTAACTTTGATTTTTTTCTAATTTTTATTTCCATATTTTTATATACAAAAGAGAGAGTAAATAAAGAGATTTAAAAAAAGTTTCTTGTTCTCTCATGGAGTTATTAGTTTTCACTTGCCCAATTCTGGTTTTTAAGAAATTATTTTCTTCAGTAAACTTTTGTGTATCTTTTTTTTTCCATTTGACCAATTCTGCTTTTTAAAGAGTTCTCTTAAGAGGATTTTTGTGCCTTTTTTACGAATTGGACTATTCTGTTTTTGAAGGTGCTACTTTTTTCAGTATGTTTTTGTGTGTCCTTTACCAAGCTGTTGACTATTTTTTTCATAGTTTCTTTGTATCACTCTCATTTCTTTTCCTAATTTTTCCTCTACCTCTCTTACTTGATTTTTAAAATAATTTTTCCACTCTAACAGGGCCTAAAGCCAATTCACATTTTTATTTGAGGCTTTGCATATAGCCACTTTGATTTTGTTATCTTTTTGAAGTTTTGCTTTTCCCTGTCACCATAGTAACTTTATATGGTTAGGATTTCATTTTTGTTGTTTGCTCATTTTTCTAGCTTCTCTTTCTACTTTGAACATCACATTAAAAGTGGTCTCTGTCCCTGTGGTCAAAGTAGCACTGGCCCAAGTTTCAGGATTTTCATGATTCTATTTCTGGGATTCTGTAAGTTTTCAGTTCTTCCAAGGTGGTATGATAAGAAAAAGTGTGGTCACTGTGCTCCTAGCTTGTGCTCTTATCTGTGAGCAACCACAAACACTCTTTTTTGCTCTAGAATTGTGACTGGGATCCTTACTTCTGCTAGTGTCAGTGGGGCTGTGATCTGGAACCAGGTATTGGCAGTGCAACAGAGTCCTGCCCTCAGTGTCAGGAAAGGGCTTTCTGCAATTTCCTTCTGCCCAGTTTTCTGATTCTCCTTATTTTCTAAAGCCTGAGAGCTCTTCAAGTTGCCTGTCAATTCAGTTATCCCAAGGCATGCTGCTCATTCATCAGGAGCTTCCTGTGCTGGTGCCACTCAGGATAGACTGTGGTTCCTTCTCACCTTAGACCTTTCTTGTTGACCTTCTATGCTTCTTGAGCTGGAAAATATATTTCTCCCTGCCCTTTTGTGGGTTCAGCTGCTCTAGAATTCATTTTGAGATACTATTTTAATGTTTGGAGGGAAATTTGGGAAATCTAAGGCAAGTTTCTACCTTTACACCCCGATCTTAACTCCTTTCTCTTTCTTTAATATGTTTGGAGCATATGCTTAGCAATGGCATTGCTAGGTTAAGAGGTATATGTAGTTTAGTGACTTTTGAAGCAAATGTTTTCTAGAATTTCTGAGCCAATTCAACTCCTCTATTCAGTGAAACTGTGTGCCTATTTTCCCTCATCTCTTACAATATTGCCATTTTCCTCATTTCTCATCTTTGCCTGTAGGATGGATACAAAGTAGAACTTGAGAAGGAGTTCAGTTTGTGTTTTTCTAATTTGGAGCATTTTTTTCATATGATTCTTGATTGCTTGCTTTCCATTAAAAATTGTGTTTTAACCACTTATCTGTTGAGAAATTGGGTATTTTATGAAATTCAATCAATTCATTAAAAATCTTGGGCATTAAACCTTTATCAGAGAAAATTGCTCTAAATATTTTCCCCCAGATACCTGTTTTTTGTACTGGAAGTATTTCTAATCAACATGATGAACACATGTTTTCTAATCATTTAAAACAATATCAAATTAAGATATAAATGACACTGATGAACTGTACATATGGATTCCCATAGGTTGCATATTGAGTTAGAAAAACACGTAAAAAGATTATCTATATTTATTGTATTTTTATTTATTTTGTTAAATATTTACCAATTACATTTTAATCTTGTTCTGATTACTCTTGGAAGTGTTGTGGAGCACTTGTTGATTGCTGCCAGGTCCTGTATGTTTGACACTTTAAAACATCAGTGGATAGTAGAAGTATTTTCATTTCCCATAAAAAATGAAATGTTTTATAAGCTGAAATGCAATTTGTAGGGGAGTAGCCATCATTGTCCTAATAAAGTTAGATTTCCTTACACCTTCCCTTGTATCTCTCCTTATTATATCATCTTTTCATGCATTCTTCTTCTATGCTGCCATAAAAGTTCCTAGCTATCTCTCACATTCATTTTTGGGATTTTCTTTAATAGACAAACCTCCCTTACTTAGTCTTCCATATATTTTTACTTTTACCTCTGCTGAATCTGCCTAGATTTTTGCTCCCGATTTCTCATATATCACTTAATAATGCATTTTTTTCTTTCCAAACCTCTCCCTACATTTCTCCTGAATTCCCAGAATTTTATTCTAGTTCCACTAAAAATTATTCTAAGGACCTCCTGCTAATAATGTCAAGAGAATAACATCCTTTCCTTTCTATTCCCAACTTCAGATGAATTTCAAAAGGATAATTACTCTTTAAATGGAAAGCAGCAAAATTGTAGACTTCAAATGTATAGAGTGGTGTCATGGAAATGCTGATTTTGAGTCTCCGAGAAATTGAGTTTCTATCCCAACTATTCTACCTGCTTCTACCTGCATGGACATGTCATTTATTTTCTCTAGACCTCAGTTTCCTTATTTGTAAAGTAAGTATCAGCCAAGGTCATCTTTTATGGCCTCTTCCAGCATTGAAATGCTACGTCCTATCCTCTAAATTTTTAATAACACAGGAAAACAAAGTGCTTGTTTCATAAGTATTATGTATCAGATAAATTTAAGATTTTTTTAAGCATAAATAGCTCATTAGGTTTTCAGTTTTACAACCTCTGAGCTCTCCTTAATACGAGCTGATTACCTTAGGGAAATCCAGCTATTGAGAAGTATGCATCTGTTTTATAGGAATATAAGAGCCTTAGAAATACGTGAAGATTTTTTTTAATAGGGGACATTATTTAAATTGTAGACTTGAAGAAAAGAATATATTTATTTGTCATTAAATCTCATGACTCCCACTAAATATCTGTTTGATTATAACACAGGTAAAATATTCAATGTTATGTTATGGCCACTACAAACATTGATTAAACTCTCTAGCGTTCATGAAGTCTGACAGGGATTCAAAGGAGGAAATGTAAAACTTGAAGGTACAGCAGTATAGTGACATTTCACTCTATAAAGCTGCCAATATTTTAATCCTGCACGTAAATCATTTTCATCAGTTCAATTCCATATCTTAATTTGTACAGCAAAGAAAGTATTCAATTGCATTATCTTTAATAATTAACAATGCAATATCAATTTCCTTCTACTTCAATAATCTTATAAGCAAGCTACAGACTTCTCACTTTGGACTTCAATCTGTTTACTTTCCAATGAGGATATTGTTAACGCATATTTCTCATTTTCATTCTGTGATCAACCCAAGTTTCATTACTTGCTTTTACAGAACCTTTAGTTTCCCTGCTTAAGTGATGTCTTCGTCAATGATAATGTTGTATTCATTTAGAGTGATGATTGATATGGTAATAGATACAGTGTGATTGAAAGCAACCTTTGTCAATAAGAAGGCCAAATACTCAAACAGTATATTGGTCTGAATTTGCTCATTATTGGAGACCTTTCATAGTCATATTGACTTGCTGTCCAAATGTTGTTACTTACCTGATGCTTTCATTGTTTAAATGGTATAGACATTGGTATTGAACATTTCATTTCCCAATATTTGACTTAAAATACACATGGCTCAATTATCCACTGAAAACATTAAAGTGTGTTTTAAAATTATCTAAAATCAAGAGCTTAGATAAAAAATAAAATATTTCTTTAGTTCTTTTAAAGCCATATACTGTACTAACATACTAATTCATTATACCTGGAATTCTCATTTCATTTGGTTGTCTTGTATTATAGTGCTTATTATGAACTTTTGAAAGCAAAAAGAAAACACCCTGAAGATAATTAAACCATATATAGAAACATCTGTATAAAAGCTGTGGAGGTAAAGAAATTCTACAAATAGCTCAATAAGACCTTCCCTCCCAATTAAATCAAGTTATCAACAAAACATGCTTTTACAAACTGAGGATTTTCATTGCAGAAGTGGGCATAGGAAAGAATAATAACAATATGTTGAAATTTTGAAGGAAAAGAAACCAAAGCCTTGTAGATTACAAAGAAGCCACAGACTTATTTCATTAATTCCTCAAGCAGAGAGAGCACTGAGGGATGCTAGTAGTTATAGAATACACCTCAAAGACATGTGATTTTGTTGGTGTGGGAATTCTGAAACTGAAATAGGTATCAATCTTTATATAACATATAGTCTTGGAGAGTCGCCTAAAGCACAGAGCAGGTAAATAACTTTCTGGAATCATCAAATACATTTTTTTAAAAAAATGAAATCTAATATATATTAATTTGAAGTGAATGTTTAATGGCATAGTGGTCATTTCCAAATTAACTATTAAAGTGAAATCATTCACTTTTTAAAGCAAAGATCAAAATCAATGCCAAAAAATCAAGATATGCTCTGCAATTATTATAGCTCCAAACTAAACTATTTAATAATGTTGAAATATTGGAAACAGGTAAATAAATAGATATCAGATAATAGATTATGGGTAAAGAGGCAGCTAGGTGGGGCATTGGAAAGAGTGCTGTACCCAAACTCAGGAAAACCTTAAGTCAAATCCTATCTAACAAAGTGGTTGTATGACCCTGCAGAAATCATTTCACCTTGGTGAACCTCAGTTTCTTCATCTGTAAAATGGAGATATTTTTTGTTTCCCAGGATTTTGATAAAGAATAAAATTAAATAGTACTTGTAAAACAGTATCATAATCACTGGCAATGGTAGTAGCATCAGCTTAAACTACCTCTATTACCTATAGAATAATGTCCAAACAATCAGTATAATTAGGGCAAACAAGACCAGAAACTACTTCAAATAACAAACACTTATTTTTCCTGCTCATCATAGAGATATATGGCCATCAAAGGCTAGGCTGGTTTAGTTTATAAAATCATAGGTAAAATATTAGGGGGGAGAATAGTTGAAAATGAACAGTTTTGTCTCATTAAGAAACAATGTAAAGGGGGGGAAATCTCTTGAGAGTCATTCAGTTCATCAAATTTATTTGTTCTAAGTAATAGACCCCGCTTATTCTTCTCCCTTTCTTAATGAATTCAGTAACTGGCTTACATTTGTTTTCTCCATCCCAACTCCTACCTCTATCAATAAAATCTTCAATATACACTTAATTGGGTGTAGCGAAGTGGTGTAATGGAGAGAGGGTTAGTCTTGGAATCAGGGAGATCTGACTTTAAATATGGCCTCAGACTATAGTCATGTCCCTGGACAAGTCCCTAGATTTCTGCAGCAGTGTTTTCATCTGTAAAATGGGTATAATAATAGTATCTACATCCCAGAGTTACTATAACCCAAACTGTAATGGAGGATTGGAGGGATGTTAACTATTATTATTTGTGGGTTCACACTGGGGTGAGAGAGACAGGAATGCCAGATGGACAGGACCAAACAGGATAGGGAGACCAGGGTTTACTGCCAAGGAGTCAACAGGAATGGCAGGTAGACCCAACAGTCACTCAGCCCACCTAGACAAGGGTCTATGGAACCAGTAGGCAACAGGTAAAAGATTATAACAGTTTTTAATCAGGGACTACAAGATAAAGCATGGGACTTGGGATTCTACACTTACAAGCTAAGGGCAAACACAGGGACAGGGGAAGGACTTCACTACACTAAACTAAGGCCTAAGCATAACAGTGTCCAGGGAAAAGCTGGACAGGAGTGAGTATCCTCACAGCACTAGTGTCCAGCCTCTCTCCAGTGGTGTTTCTGCGCCTCCTGGATCACCAGCTGCATTCTTCCAGGTGGGTAGATTCTGGGAGCTGACCCAGCCCAAATTGACCTGCAACTCAGGTTGAGATTTAGCCATCTCTACCAAAACCTCCCACAAGTAGGTGATGCTTTCCACAGGATCACTGGTAAATCTGGTGTCTCCTAAAGTCAGTTGCTGCTTGCCCCAACCACCATGGAGTCTCTCTCAGTGAGCAAGAAACACATTTCCTGCTTCTTCATTCCATCTTGGAATCCTCCAGCCCTTCCTACTAGGTCCAACACTAATACTAAATTAATAGCTAAATAATCCTCACAACAGGATCAAATGAGATAATAATTTTAAAGCACTTAACATAGTGCCAGGCACATAGTAAGAATTATATAATTGTTATTATTATTATTAATTTTATTATAGCTATTATTCATTGCTTACTAGAGCATGTTTGGTCTCCTAGTTCGTTAGTCTTCTCAGTTTCTGTTACTTGTTTCACTGTTTCTCAACCTCCCATGAAAATGGTCAGAACTTTTATCTTAACATTATTCACATCTGTTACCTCCAAGATCCAGTGAAATCAACAGGATTTAAGGTTCCCCAATGAAATGTAAGCTCCTTCAGGGAAGGGTTTCTTGTCATTTCTATCTTTTGTAGTTTCAGAACTGAATATAGGGGGCAGCTAAGTGGTTCAGTGGATTGAGAGCCAGGCCTAGAGACAAGAGGTCCTAGGTTCAAATCTGGCCTCAGACATGTCCTAACTATGTGACCCTGGGCAAGTCACTTAACCCCATTGCCTAGCCCTTACTGCTCTTCTGCCTTGGAACCAATACATAGTATTGATTACAAGATGAAAAGTAAGGATTAAAAAAAAGAGAACTGAATATAATCCAACATATGATAAGCGCTTAATAAATACTTATTGAATTAAATAGATGTAAACCTTTCTTTTCATCTGTCCTGCTTATAAACCCATTCTTTGCCTTTAACATGGCCTTGAAGACCTTCAAATTTCTCTTCTCCATGTCAACCCTACTCTGTCCTCATTTTCTTTCTCTATAGTCCCAATAAATTAAAATACATGCTTCTCTCAGTTCTTGTCCAAGCAACACACATATTTGAATAATAAAATAAAGCACAATATAGTTTATTTCCAAATGTTCATGTTTCTATTGAGGGCAACCACTATCCTTCTAGTCACACATTTTTACAACCTCGGGGTTAGCTGTGGTCATCTATATGTACTATAGTCCATAATACATAATAATAATCACTTAATAAATGCTCATTAAATGATTAAATGATTTTTCTAGGGGCCATAATTGTTTATCATAATTTCATAGCATTCTTTTTCTTTGTTTTTATTCTCATGATTTACATTGATTTGTTGTGTGTTTTTAATATAGCACATCAGTTCAAACAAAGAGAACAAACATTTCTTTGTATTAAACATTCATCTTTTCTTATTCTTCAATAATAAACCATTATATACAGGTATCACAACTTGTTTAACCATTCATTATTTGATGGACATCTGATTTGTTTTCAGTTTTTTGTTTTCAAAAAAAGTGTTTCTATAAATATTTTGCTATATATGGAAACTTTCTTTTTGTCATCTCCTTCTTTAGGATAAATCCTTAGCAGGAGAATGAAAATATGGGAATTTTTAGTCATAGTTTTCACATAATTCCAAATGGCCTCTTAGGATGTTCAGACCAATTCACAGCCCCAGGTCACTAATATCACTATTTTCCACCACCCCTGAAACATTGAATGTTCTCATCTTTTTCCATCTTTGCCAATTCATTGTGTATGAAATGAAATATCATAGTTTTCTGATTGGTATTTCTCTAAGTGCATTTGAGCTTTTTTTCCCCTTTGACTAGTAATTGTGATTTGAGAACTGTTTATTTCTTTTTTTTAAATATTTATCTCTTGGGGATTGTTATTTCTTTCTTTCTTTCCATTAGTGATCTATATATCTTAGAGAGCAGATAATTATAAAGATATTTAATACAAATATTTCCCCAAGTCAGTAGCTTTTCTTCCTTTTGTAGTTGAATTAATTTTGTTTGTATAAAAACTTCTCAGTTTCAGGCAATGATAATTATCTAGGTTTTCTCTCTTTTTTAATGGTCTTTATTTATTTCTTATCTTTTTAAGAAATTACCTCCTAGATGTAACTGGGAAATATTCCTAATTTGATTCTCTTCTATTTTTAATGATATGACATTTAATACTTGAAACATATGTCAGTTTTGAATTTTAATAGCATAATGTTGGTCTAAACTGCATTTCTGAACAATTCTTATTAAATAGGGATTATTTTCACAGGTAATTTATGTTTTGAAACTTGTTCATCACTAGATTTTTGATTTCATTTATTTGTTTCATCCTTGCCTAGTCTAATCCATTGATCTACTTTTTAATTTTTAAACTAGCTCCACAAAGTTTTCATGATTACTACTTTAAAACATAGTTTGAAATCAGAAAGTTCTATTCCCTCTTTATATTTTCTTTTCCCCCAATATTACCCTTGATATTTGAGACCTTTTATTATTATTTTATCTTTAAGCTATCCACTGGGAATACTTTTGATTGCTCTGGAAAAAATTTATGGGAGGACAGGGGCAAGAGTCATAAAATATGAGGAGATGTCATTTGGACACAATCTACACCACTGGTGAAACCTCCCATGTTGATGAGATCACAGATCTATTAAAATATTTCAGTTATTAATAATCAATTAAAATATTTCAATTAAGAAATATTCAAGAAATACTTGAAACTACAAAGAATCATTGTTTACCAGAGATGGGAAAATAATATTTGATGGGACAATCTTAGTTGGCAGAAAGATTGGAAAAATAATGGAATTGTAAATGCCTTATTCCTTAGTCTTTATTCTTTATTTCTATTTTTAGTGAACCTAAGAAAACTGGTTTATGTCTATTCAAGGTGACCCTCATGAATATCCATCTGAAAGACACCATGTGACCCCTTGTCATATATTGTCTTGTGTTTTAGTTAGCTTTGTCTGTCTTATCCCCTTCTGTTTCCCATAGCTTCTCCTTGTTACCTTACGAATTATAAGAACTCAATAAATGTTTGTTGAATAAATCTTGTATTATTAATGATTTTCCCAAAGTGAGATGAATTTTTCCATACTAAAACCTGTTACTGTTTTTTTCTTCCCCTTTCCTGTTTCTGTCAGTAGAACCAACACACGTCTAAAAACTTGGCATGTTTTTTGCTATTTTACCTTCCTTCATTTTGCATATCTAACCAGATAGTGACTACTGTTGATTCTACCTATTTAATAAAAACAACACTTTCATTTCAATGTTTCTACATAGTATCCAACTATAGTACTTACTCTTTATCACTTACTAGAACTACTATTTGTGGTTTTTACAGTTATTCACATTAATCTCTAATCCTAATTATTCCTTTCATCCCTGATAGATTTATCTTCCTTATGAATTTACCTGGCTATCTGATTCCTCTAACCAAAACCCTTCAGTGGCTCCTTATTAAATACCAGATAAGATTCAAATTCCTTTGCCTATCATTCTAAAACCTAGAATCACACTACTACTCTTGATATTTTTTCTTAGTTCTACTACCTTTTATATAAGACTAAAGACAAATTGAACTACAAATCAGACATTCTATGTATACAACACTTGTTTTTGTATTTTTGTTCAGCCTTCTCTTTATGCCAAAATACTCTTCCTGAACCTTCCATTTGTCAAATTGCTACCCATCTTTTAAAACAATTCAAATCCCACTTCCCTTGGAAAATCTTCACTTAGTCTTCTATTTTGAAAAAAATAAAATAAAATAAAAATGGCTGACATTCATATAACATTTTAAGGTTTATAAAACACAGACTTCCAAATAATTCTTTGCATTTTGTAGGAAATACTTACATTGTTATCACCATTTTACAAATGAGACCAAGCTCCAGATGTTGAAGTGTCAGAAGTGATAACTCTCCCACACACACCAACACATGTGGTATATTTTTCCTATGTACTAAATTTATATTATATTTATTGAGTTATTTAAAAAATAGTTATCCTGCCTGTTATCCTACTGTTAGCTAGGACCAAGGACAAGTCATTGAATCTCTCCAAGTTATAAGCAACTCCATAATACTCACCTACCAATTTAGGAATGGATGATAATCATTTTTAACTTCACATATATGTTAAATAAAAGGTAGATAAAATATTGAAACTATCATAGATGAGCCATATCCTCCCATGAAATTGAATATTCCATGAATCATAATCATATTATCTCAGACTTGGAATATACATGGTATTTTAGAACTAGAAATAAACTTAGAAATCATCTGTCTTCTAGGTCACCTCATCCAACTGCTTATTGAAGAGTGATACTCTCCACTTAAAGGTATTTGGCCTGATTATTTCTAAAAGGGGGGAATTTTGTTAGACGATTTTCTATTGCTCAGATTTCAACATTTATTTGAATGCACCATTAGTATACATACCTGGCAGAGACAGTATGAATGAACAATAAATCTGGCCAAAGTTGAATAGAAATTGGGAGAAATGGATTGCTTTGAGGAAATTGTAAAAACTTCTTTTCTGATCTTAAGCTTTAAGTGAAAACAAAGGACCCTTGTATTGGTACTAATAGAGGTATATCACAGATATATTGTGGGTTTGGTTTCATACCACTACAATAAAGTAAAAAGAGTTGGACAGCAAGTCACATGAATCTTTGATTCCCAGTGCATATAAAAGTTATTACCTGAGAAAAAGCGCTATTGGAAAGGTCATCTTCAGAAGATGGGATTTAAGTTGAGTCTTGGAGGATGTCAGGGAAACCAGGAGTTGTGGTCAAGGAGTCACACTTGGTGGGTGGGAACAGGATGCAGCATTTTATCAAAGAAGAATAAGGATAAGAGATGTCATCAAGGAATTTTATGGAAGAGGAGATGGGTAATTGCATGAAAAGAATAAGAGCTTTAAAAATTATCAACTAGAATGCTTCACCTATATCCTTGCAAATTCAGAAGAAATCAGAGTATTCCTCTAAAGTGTTGGATAAACTGACTGCCTGTGGCAAACTCTCGGGAAAATGAGGTAGAAAGTCACAAGAGAAGCAAGCATGAACATGTAGTAAAAAGCATTTTTAAAGGAAATTCCTAAATTAACATGCAGCTTCTGTTCAAAGATCTACATTCTTGGGAATGTACTATATCTAAAAGAGCAAATCCCATTTTGGACAGTTTTCCATGTTGGAAATTTTTCCATTGTATTGAGTAAGTCCAAAGCTTTTGGTTTTTTTGCTCCCATTTATCACTCCTAGTTCTGTAGACTATCAGGAGCTATGTCTTATTTGGCTTTGAATTATATCCAGCACCTAGTGCTTTGTGTTGAATTGAATCCAATTGAATGACTGAATGAATTAACATCACTTTCTCAACTCAAATGTAAGCTTCCTAAGAACAGATGCAGCCTTATACCTTCCACAAAAAACTTACCTTGTGTTAAGTGTTCAACAAATATTTGTTGAACAAATGTTCTTTCTTTCTTTTTTTAATATAATCCTTATCAGGTGATCATAGAGAAGAAAAAATGTGAAACACAAATCAGTTGGAATTATTTTAATGTCACACTTCATCACCTAATGTATGTATTGTTTTAAACAAATGCCTAAGTTGAAGTTTAATATGTATTTCTGGTTTTGGTTCATGCATTCCTATTTCTAGAGGTAAGAGAAAGGTAGTAGTGGTTCACTGGGTTAGTGTTAGTTTGGAGTAGAAGTAAGGGTGAAACAAGGTCTTCATTATTTTACTCTAACATGAATACACATAACAATTTGTTCATTCTACTTTCTAAAATAGTATTCCTATGACTGGAAAAGTGAGAAAATTAGCATTAATGTTTATTGAAAAGTATCACATGTATAATCCTAAATGTCATGAGCTTATTAAATTTTTCTTAAAATGAATATGATTTTATGAAGAAATTTTTAAAAGTAAAAATGAATATTTTTTAGAAAACAGCAATGACAATTGGCTTTGTAGAGTTTTATACTTAGTTTGTCTATCAATCTTTATATGTTGTGCTGAGTGACTCATCACACTCAGTATTTTAAGTCTGTCTGGCAAAAATTTTATTCTCTGAGTTCTTTCACTTTTGAGGAACATTGGTCCCCAAATATTTCCAGACTATCCAAGCTATTTTCTTCTCCATAGATTTTTTTTGTTATTGTTGTTTTGTCCTTTTTTCTTTTCTTATTTTTACATGCCAACACAATTTTTAATAATGATTTTCTGACATTCTGCAATCGAAAGTCTCTCCTTTTCTCCTAGCAGGTAATATGATATAAGTTATACATTTGCTAAGATGCAATGAATTCTTCTGTGTTCATCATGTTATTAAAGAAGACATTCTCTATAGATTTCTTCCACAGTATGTGGATGAAGGCTAAGTTCTCCCTGTCCAACGTACACAGTAGAAGACATCCTGAAAGCATAATTTGTATAGAATATTTTTGTGTGTATGTACACACACTATACACACATAGACATTATATATACATATATATACACATTATATATACATATTGTGTTTATACACACATTATATATTATTATTGTATATATAATAGTACTAGGAAGGGACTCATTTTGAAGATGAGAAAGAAAAAATAATTTTTAAAACAAGCATATGTATATAAATGCATCTGTCTTTTGAGCCAAAAGTTCAGATACTAGAAGTAGAATTAATTTAATGTATTTTTGTCTCATGCCTTATTACAGAAATAATTATGTTAATATGGCAAATATATTGTTTTCTGTAACTTATGCTTAACTGCCACAATGGTTAATACCTGAGGCTCCAATGACAACACTTAAGAAAAATTATATTCATTCTAATATTATTTATTATTTTTGCATGTTCAATATGCAAGAATATCCTGTACTGTTTTCTGTTCAGTAATAAAAAAGGATGTACTATCTTATTTAAGAGATAAATACCTTGTAATTTCAAATATAATACAAAACATTGATATGTATGTATTGGGAATATAGTTTTTTACAAACATGAAATAATTATTTTCCATAAACATGGAAGCTAACATATAGTGGGGTTTGTTATTGTTATTTTAAAGTGAATTAATACATGAAATTTTGAAATATCAGTTTTATCCCCTAATGGGGTTAAATATCGTTATAATACACACAAAGAGCATTTAGAGATCTTTAGTAATTTCTAAGTGTACAAAAGAGTCTAGAGGCCAAAAAAATTGAGTACTTCTGATGTAGATGAAAGACAGAGCAGGATATTTATTTTTCTGGATCGTTAGGAAGAAGAGCCCTGAATTTAATAATATTATATCCTTAAAGGTTTCTTTTTTTTCTCTCAAGATTATTTAGCTGAGATAGAAGGGTATGAGATGAAGGGTATATGTAGGAGTTTGGCCATGTAACATGAAAGACAATAGAGAACAATGTTATCTAAAAGTGAAATGTGGAGTGGAAAAGAGAAAACACTCAGGTCATGGTATGGATAAGTTAAAAACGAAACCACACACATCGTTATGTAGTTATGAGGAAAGAGTATATTACTTCAACTGGGAGGATCAGGGAAAGGCTTTGATAAACATTTATTCAGTCTCTACTATCTGTAGAATACTGTTCTAGGTGCTTTGTGAAGATAAAAAATGTAGATGTGATCCCACCCTTGAGCTCTTAAAGAAGATAAAGCACTCAAAGATAACTATGATAAATAATATCATGTAATAAATTTGTTAGAGAAGTGTGAAACAAGAGACTTTGTGAATTCTGAGGTGGGGAGGTCATAGGATTTAAAACACCAAAGTACTTTAGAGGTTATCTAGTTCACCATTTTCATTCTACAAATCAGGAGACTAAGGCTCAAAGGGAATGATCATATTCAGGCTTTAGTGAGGTGGATGATACAGATAGAAAATATGCTTCTTAAATTCAAGTATCTTACTCTTTTTTATATTAGTCATAAAGGCATAAAATGACTTGTTCCAAGTTAAAGTAACTTTTCCAAGATCATATAGATATTAAATGCCAGATTCAGAATTTTAATTTAGGTTCTTTGCCTCTAGCACTAGCCATAAGCAAGTCGTTTTGTCTCTCAACCTCAGTTTCCTCAACTACAAAATGGGATAATTATACCTATATTACCTACATCCCAGAGTTGCCATAAGGCAATCACTTTGTAATCCTTAAAGGACTTCAGAAAGGTACTATATTATAATCTAGTCATAGTAGACATTCAATAAATATGTGTTAAATGAACTATTTACTCTACTCAAATGCCACGCTACTTATTATGCCTTCCGTCTTAGTGTTTCTTTATATACTTCAGAAAGTGTTTATATTTGACATTTCCACTGTTCAAAGCTGATGACCCTAAGCTTCCTGGGAACTTTGATAGAGCATTTATCCTTCTTAAGATATTTAAGATACTCATATGACCTCTTTTCTTTCTTTTTTTTCTTCTTGGTTACAAAAATAGAACCAAATTTAGGATAAATAGCACAGGTATGTGTGCCTTAGAATATTTAGTGTAGAGAATTATAAGGAGTGATTTCCTTTATTCCCACAAATCTTAATTGAGTTTCCTGAATTATATATGTGAAAAGAAAGTGTGCCTAAATACTCCACTAGAGAAAAATGGAAATGAATTGTAAGACAGCTGTCATGATTGTTAAGTATCTAAAATATATTTTCCTGGCAAATAAAAATATAACTTCTTCTCAGAGTTAATTAACCTATTTCATATTTTGTATTCTGGGCAAGTATGTAAAAAATAAACATTTCATTGGTGACTGTCTGTCTGAGTGATCCAGTTCCACCTGTATGCTAATAATGTTTGCTAATATCTCTTTTCTTGATGACACATGACTTTAGTAATTTTCTGAGCGTATCTCATCTATTTAGTGCTGTCCAATGTATAATGGCATGTAGATATAAATACTAATGGAGAAAGTGCACTGCCTTGGGGAACACCCATCATGACAAGTAACTAATTGCTTTATGTACATTAGTACCAAGTGAAGCATTTTATATCTTTAGAAAGGCACCAGCATCTGCTATTTTCTAATTTACCAAAATGTCATGTCCTCCTCTAGAAAATACAATATTCGAAGATTCTTTAAAAACAACACCTCCCAACTAGCCTCACTCAAATCACAGCACCTTGTAACCTGGGTTAAGGAAAATCCTAAGGTCGAGTATCCATGCTTCTCTGCACTGAGTCTTCTATGGTTGGGTGATTTTATTTCACTTAATGCCTAACCTTTTATTATATTTATCCCAACTATGGACCCCTATTCCAGGAGGAATTAAGATATGAGCAAGGCTGAGTTGAATGTAATTTATATGGATGAATAAATGTTGGAACACGACTTCCCTAGTCTACATGAAATTGGTATTCATGCAAAGCAGGAGTAAGGAAAACAAAATAACCTCTTTTTAAATTCAAAACTAAAAAAAAATCTTGAAAAAGCCAGGTTCATATATTAAAGGCAACTTTAAAATGGCCTAAAGTATTCTACTTTGATGTATGTATCTTTAATGTGAGTACTCAGAGATGATACACCGTTATTAGAGAGTTAGCATGCATGATGGGATATGCCGAGCTGTTTAGTTTGATGAATTGAAATTTCCTGTCATGAATCCCATTGCCAGCAGAGAGACATGTTGCTACTGCTGGCACCAAGGGGGTTATAATGATAATTATCCAATATTAATAAATACAATTGCAAGCAGGGTAGAAGCAAGTTAGAGCAAGTCTTTTGATCCATTTGTCTTCTTGTAATTCTCCCACTCTTATTTGAATCCATTTTTTAGCCCTTCACTTAAAAGTTAGTCCTGCTTAGAAAAACAACTTATATTTCACTTACAGATTAGACCATCTATTCAGACCTCTAAACACTTACGTTGCTCCACTCTCATTTCTGTGGTATTCATGCATACTTTATGAGGGGGAAGCACAAAGCGTGCTCTGCTAGAGAATGAGTGTGGTTTCCTGAGGATGTAAAAGGAAACCTCTCTGTTATGCACTCGGGAATGAGGAACAGGGGAACAAAATGAGCTATAAAAGAGGAATTTCTTTGTGTCATATAAATATATCTATAATGAGAGAAAAAATATTTAGAAGAGACATCTGAAAACTCCTCTAATATTAAAGTTATAGTTCTAAGTGTGAATGTATCTACATGATTATAATATCAGAGGTTGGTTTAAAATTCCTATTGTAAGCAATTCCTTTTCTTTCATTTTATTTTGATGATCTTGCAATTTAGTAACATTAAATAACTGTACAAAATATAATTTTTGTTACCTTAAAAAAGCTTTTTAAATGCCAACTATTGCTCATGTCCATGTTATAAGAGAACCAATTCTTCATTGAATACACACTGTATGGATAAAACTACTTGAAGCTTCTAAATCAGTATAGAAGACTTGCTCCCTTTAAGTAACAAAGTTTATTTTTATATTTATTATATTTTATATTTCTATTTTTTTACAGGCACAATACAGTTACAAATGCTTAGATAATGAATGAATAAATAAACTTGGTTGAGTAAATACTAGGGAAAGCATTTTTTTTTACTTCATATGTACATATATAATGGGATAGTCAGAGAAAGGCCAGAAGATTGATCATGAAGAAGACCAACTTTAATACAGGTAGTCATCAAATGACAGTCATTAAATAGTCCTTATAATTTAAGAGGTAGAGACGACTAAACAGAACTATTCTTCCTCACCTTTAGTCCAGTTCAGTTCATTGCAATTCCATTCAAGACACTTCTAGTTAATTCATTTTGAGCCACTTTAATTCAATATATAAAACTCAAAAGATAGAAAGGGGCAGTAATCTTCCTGGGATTCAATGACAATTTGATTCTACCAGAAAGGACCTAGAACATATATGCTGCAAGTTAAGAATGATAGTTTTTTTCATCAATATCTTACTGAAATAATAAAATCAATGAAAAACAAAATTTAATTCAATTAGGAAAGATCATTGGAATCACATGCACAGTGGCTTAGAAACATAGGATTTAAGGCATTATAATACAATACATTTTAAAAAAATCAATGGATGAATTTAGAGTCCAAAGAATGGGATCCAAATGCCAGCTTTTTCAACCTTATTACTTCTGTGACCTTGGGCAAAGTAATAAATCTCTTTGAACTTCAGTTTCCTCAACTATAAAATAAAGATAAGTTGAACTAGATAACTTCTAACATGCCACCTAACTTTAAATGTATGATTATATATTATTTAGAATTGGACCAATTAATTATTTGATATTTCATGAAATAGAGGCTTAGTGGGAAATGTCAACATAGGTAGTAAGAGTGAGGACCAGAATTTGATCTCAGGGTTTCCATCTCTAGAATCAGCTTACTTATCACCATAATAGTCCTAAACTCACATTGGTTAAGTATCAAAAATGCCTCAACATAAATTGAATTCTAAAGTTAATTCTAAAGCCCAGATTTTTTTAAAGAAAATTTAGTGAGACTGCAGTACAATTTCCAACAATAGATTCACTTCAGTTTAATCAGATTCAATTCAATTCAATTATATCCAAAATACTAAAAAAATAAAAACAAAAACAAAATAATTCCTGCTTTGAAGGCTGCATTCTACTGGGGAGTTTCAGCATGTATGGATAATTGGTACTACCATTTGCACAAGAAGCATTATATGAGACACTATAATTACAATCCTTCCAATTTAATTTTGTAATTATAAATGGCAATTCAATTTTAAGTTTATTAAATTAACAATATTGAAATTTTGTGCTTCAGAATTTTCTAATATACAGTAACAGTAAATAAAATGATAATCATTAAAGCCATATCTATATAAGTTCATGGCATGTAACTTTGAAGGGTCTCCCAGATTTATTGCCTGTATTTATTGTAGCACATATTACTATAATTGTGCTTTGGTGTTCCGTAATGCTATTTTTGATGCTTGCAAAACATTCTTTTTAAGAAAATAAAAACTTATATTTTTACATGACCTACATTTCTCCCAGTATTCTTCCAACTCCCCTTTATTTCATATAACAAAAGCCAACTCATTTAACAGAGTATTTTTAGAGGGGAAAAAAGTTGAAAAGATGAGTAAAACCAATCAATACATCAAAAAAATCTGAAAATATGTGCAGTGTTACATAACTATGACTCTCCCATCTCTGCAAAATAGCGAGAGAGTTGGAAGGGAGAGATGTCTTCTTGAATGTCTCTTCTTTGGGGCAATGTTACTTCTTTGTATTTCATTACCAAGTCTTAATGTTCTGTAGTGTACAAGGTAGACAACATCTTTTGGTTCTACTTAAATCTTCCATTTACACATCAAGTGCCTTGGACTTTACAAATAATCAATCAACAAACCCTTACTTGGTTCACAGTGTAGTACTTCCTCTGGGGCCATTTTCCCAGCTCAAACTACACTAGCATTTTGAGTTTCCAGAAGATGGTTAAAGACTGATCGCACTGGTGTTCTAGAGGTAAACCTGAGGTTTATGTATTCTGATATAATCATTCCTGAGCTTCCATCAGGGATAGTCTCCAAATAGTTATTAATCAGTTAATACCAATTAATGTTTCCAAAGAGATATTTATTGTAAGAGTATAGCAAGGAAGTAAATATAAAACATGCCTCCCTTCGGAGCACTTTCCCCTAAGGAGAATAGGCTCAAACTTAAAGATGTTGGTATAAAACAACCTCCAGTTAGGGGTCACACTCTCACTTTTAAGTGCTTCTTTCCTCCTTTGGATGCTTAATCACCTAAAAACAGGAAAAGAAGAAACACAATGGGAATGGAGGTGCCATGTGTTTATAGACACATGGTGGCCATTTAGGAGACATGATGTGCCACTCATCCCTTCCCCACTCAGTGACTGACAGCAACCCTCAGTGTTTAAAAGGAGGAAGCAAAAAATGGGCCAAAGGAAAGGGTGTAACGATCCTTCTCTATGTGAATTCACTTCTGGCTCCATCATTACTATTTTTCGTTCTGAAAGCAAATGAAAACACTTCCTTATCACAGAGCACTGATGTCCAGAAAAAGGCTCACCAATATTTGTATTAGTTTTAGACCAGCAAGGAATATTGTGTATGTTTTGAGGGCTGAGCCTCAACAGGCCAGCCTATCTGTATAAAATTTTGCAGCTATAAAGTATAAAATAAGGAAACTGGATCTCTGACCTCAAGGACCTTATAATCTGGATGAGACTAGATATACATAAAATACATACATACATAATGCCTACATATATAGACAACACAAAATATATTTAAATATAGTATATGTTGCCCTATAGATGTGTAAATGTTATATATAATATTAAAAAGCATTTAAAATAGTATATAATGCATTATATGCAGCTCTAATGCATAACAAATATATTACCATATTATAAAAGTAAACATATTTTGAATTAGATGTGTTGCCTATATATATGTGTATGTGTTGTACAATATAAAAAAATTAAGGTCTTCTAGTGATTAAAGACAGAATGTTAATTATCTTATGAATTGTCTTCATGGTCAGTCCTACAGGAGTTCCAAGGAAGAGATTACTATGAATAGAGCTAGTCAGGGAAGGCTTCACAGAAATGCGACTTCAGCTGCATCATGAGGAGTATGAGAATTAAAATTAATATACAATATCTCCAGTATTATATTTTATAAGATTTATTAATAATAACTAAAATAAAAAGTTAGAGTTAAAAAAGCCAACTTTCCCACCCATGCATGCAGGAAAAGAGAGAGAGAGAGAGGGCAGGGTTACCCACAACTATAAATGATATGTAAACATACAACTTGGTGGAAAGAGAAAAAGGAATTTTGGGAAATACTAAAGGAATTCTGGGGAATGTAGTCCTTGGGTACAACATTTTTAATTATACAAGAGGAATAAGATTTATGTAACTGGGAAGGGATATTCCAGGAAAATGAAATAATTGGAGAAAAGGAATCCCAACATACCTAATATGAATGATATATTTGGGAACAAATTTGTGTCAATAATAGATTCAAGGATATAGCCAAGATTAGAAGTAAAACAGAAAATTGGAAAACCATTTTTAAAGAAAGTTCTTCTGAGAAAAGCCTCACTTCTCAAATATATAGAGAACTTAGTGAAATTTGTAAGAGTACTTGCTATTCATTCTCCAACTGACAAATGATACAAGCACATAAATACAGATTTTTCAGAAAATATCAAAGCTATGAATATGAAAAAGCTCTAAATCAATATTGATTAGAGAAATGCAAATTAAAATGGCTCTGAGGTACCTCCCTAACCCTCTCAGATTTGTTAAAATCATAAAAGGGAAAAATGACAGATGTTAGAGGGGATGTGAAAAAATTAGGACACATACATTACTGGTGTACTATGAACTGATGCAAACACTCTGGAAAGCAATTTAGAATGATGCTTATGGGGTTATAAAACCTTGCATACATTTTGACCCAACAATATCAATACTAGGTCTGTATCCCAAAGAGATTTTTTAAAGGAAAAAGACACACACACACACACACACACACACACACACACACACACAAAATAGAAGCTACTTTTGTGTTGCCAAAGAATTGAAAAAGGAGGAAATGTTAATCAATTGGGAAATGGCTAAATAAGTGGTAAATGATCATGATAGAATACTATTGTGTTATAAGAAATGACACAAGGTAGGATTTCAGAAAAACCTAAAATGACTTGTATGAACTGATGCAAAGTGAAGTGAACAGAATAAGGATAAGACTGTATATACAGTTACAGAAATATTATACAATGATCAATTGTGAATGACTTGACTTTTCTCAGCAATACAATGATCTAAGACAATTGCAAAAAACTCATAATTTAAAATGTGATTCATCTTCCCTTATTTTTTTATTTTTATTTGTTTCAAGGTGGAGATGAGGTCTGTGTTTTATTTTGCAATATGGCTAATCTAGAAATATGCTTTTTAAGACTGCATATGTGTAGTTTATATCTAATTGCTTGCCTTCTCAGGGAGAAGGAGGGCAGGGAGATAAAGGATTTGGAACTTCATTTTTTTAAATGAATGAAAAAATCATTTTTATATGTAATTGAAAAAAATAAAATATACATTTTTAAGACCATCAAGATATCAAGGAAAAAATGATTGAACCCAGAAATACTATAAGGCAGTGATGGGCAAAGTATGGCCTGTGGACCAGATGCAGCCCCTTGAAATGTTCTATGCAGCCCAGGACCTTATTCCTAATCTGATGAATACAATGAGTAGGATACAATACAATGAGACTTCGAAAGAGTTGCCTTAGAAACAGATCTACAGATGAGCATTTCCTTTGGCCCCCTCTTTAAAAAGTTTTCCTGTCACTGGACTAAGGAGTTCAACTACAGTACAGTTCCATAAAGTAACAGTGGAGCAGAACATTAAAGGGAAGACTGAATAGGGGAATAATTTGGGATAAGGTCAGAAAGATAGTTTAGGGACAAGGTCTTCAATGCAAGGTCATAGACTTCAGATTGTATGATGTAGCCAGTGGAATATCATTGCAGTTGTTAGAACAGATAGGATTATGTTCAGATTACTGCAGAATGAGGACTATAGAGGCAATGTAAGATAGTGACTACATAGTTATCCCCTTTCCCACATAATAAGCAAACTGGTCATATTACAGTGACTAACTTGCCTAATTTCTCAGTGCTGGAGGCAACTAAAATTATAAATTTTGGTGTAGTTGTCAACTTTATTGGTAGCAGGACATACCTTACTAGTTTTCTATCCTATTATCCTGGTTCTGCCATCCTGTTTCCCCAAATGAAAAAATAAAATAAAAAGGAGTAAATAGATGATAAGGTAGCCAGTTACAGGCTTTTCTTTGGAGAAGTTTGATTCACTTTTATTTTTATTTTTAATGGTTTAATAGGTGTTGATTTTGAATTATCTAATGATGGAGAAGAATACCAGGGAGCTAAAAATAAGAGAATAAATTTCAGGAGAGAACATGAAAAGAAATGTCTTTGGAATGCATTTTATAAGGGTTGTAATTAAAGTAATGAGTACAGATGGAATAAAATAATATTTATCAAAACTACTGAATATTGGTTAAAAAATTTAAAAAGTTAACCAGTGAAACTGACTAGGTAAGCTTCTAGTCATGATTTGAAAGCAACGATATAATATTCTAATATTATATATTACATAATATATAATAATATCTAACAATATAATATTCAGCAAATCTAAGGATTCCAACTGCCAGAGTAAGAACTCTGACAAAAAAATGCTGATAAGACTAGAGAGAAGTGGATAGAAATTAGGATAATAAATGTAGGAGATGTTAAAAAAGAAGTTTACAATTTCTTTGATATAAAATTGAAAAATGTCTTCATAAACAAAATCAATGCAGTCAAAATAAGAAAATTGTTAAATGAGGGGAAAATCTTCATAGCAAGTATCTTTGATAAATGTCTAATTAGTCCATAGTAATTCCCCTATAGAAAATTAGTTTAAAAGGTTATGAACAATAAGTTTTCCAAATAAATATTCAATCTTTGGACAATTATGTGAAAGAATCCTGGAAATCACTAATGATAAGAAAAATAAAAATTAAAGCAACTGTGATACATCATATTAACAAAAGTGGCAAAAAATGAAAATAATAACTATTGAACGACTTTGGGAAAATAGGTAAACTAATCCATTATTAAGGGATCTGTGAATAAGTACAGCTTTTTAAAAAAATGTATTTCAATAAGTCAATAAGTCATAAGTATCATTTGGTTAGTTAGTACAATTGCTAAGCATTTACTCCAAGGACATAATATACTCCAAGGACATTACATACATGTGATATACATACATATATAGATACACATGCATACATATACTGTAACAAAATATATGTGCTATATATACATGCTTTGGCATATATATATGCATGTGTTTATGTATATATGTGAAGTAACAAAAAAATGGATAAAGGTAAATGGCCATGACTGAAACATAGCATGATATATTATGATATATCTGTTACCTTAAGAAATGACAAATGTGGAGAATTCAGAGAAATGTGGGTAAATTTGTATGAATTAATAGAGATTAAGCAGAATTCAGAGAACAATTTACATAATGACCACAGGAAATAAAGGAAAAATAGCACTGAAATTGTGACAATGAAGTGCCCAATTGTCATTTCAGAATTTAGAGTGAAATGATGTTTAAATTTAAATAAGGTATATACTGATATGTGTTCAACTATAAACAACACATTGAATTGTTTTGCTTTCCTATTTCTTAAAAGAGTTGGTTTTGCTGAGGTTTGCAAAGGATTAAGAAGAAATATTATTTTAAAAGAATACTGATAAAAATCTCTTTTCAAGTAGATATTAAGAGGGCAAAAGAGCTAAAAGCACAAAAAAAGAGAAGATTTAAATTTGATGTGTTTACATTTGTGGTCGAAGCATCAAAAGAGACTGATAAAGAGAAGTTGGAGATATGTTACTGTCATGAAGAAATATGGGTGAGGGACTTTCAAAAAGGAAGTAGATGAAACTGGATTGTTAAAAAAATAGAGTAAAGAAAATGAAAAGTCATGGGCCCTTCCTACTTCTATCCCATCTAGGTGTGGGACCAGATGTCATGTTTAGAATAATTCTACCATTGTTGATGATTATGTTGTCTTGATCTACTCCCCAATGGCTATTATTGTCCATCCATGTAACTTTCTGGATCAAGATATCTTTTCCTAGCCACCATTTCTCTAAACATGATGTTTTCCTCATTAGAATGTGCATTCCTTGATGGCAGGGACTCTCTTTGATTTTGTATTTGTAACCCAAACAGAGCTTGACATTTATACATCGATTTATTCGTTCAAAACTAAATGAAGACTATTTGATCTGGCAGTTAGAAGGACCTTAGCAGCTTTTAAGAGTTCAGTTTTAGTTGGATGTTCAAGGTACACATCAGATTATGGGAATTAAGGAACGGATGAATAACACAGAGTAGAAGCAAGGGGTGTAGACTTCTAATTGAAGAAATCTGACAGCATAAGGATAATAACAGGCTGGTAGCTAGAGGAGACAGTGGGCTCAACATATTTCTTATTGTTGTTTCTTCAGAAATTAGAGAGACCTTCAAATCTGACCTCGGACACTTCCTACCTGTGTGACCCTGGGCAAGTCACATAACCTCCTTACCACTCTTCTGCCTTAGAACCAATACACAATATGGATTCTAAGGCAGCAGTTAAGGATTTAAAAAAAAAGAAGAAAAGAAATTAAGGAGATTTGTGAATTTTTGCAGGAAGAAAATAATTAGTGGGGGCGAATATTGAAGCAGCAAGAGGTGGAACACTCTGAAGCATGGTCCTAAAGAACTTAGAAGGAAATGGGTCACAACAAGGATACCTCTGCCTCTGATACAAGGAAGATGAGAAAGGGAATGGATGAAGATAGATATTTCAATATGGAGAGGCAGATTATCTCCCTGTATAATTCTGAACTCAGTAAAGTAGGAAGTGAAGTTTTCCCTAAAATAAAAAGGGAACATGTTTGAAACTAAAGGAAACTAAAAAGGCCCTTAACTGCTTTAGAAAGGATAATCTATCCAGAAGAATAACAATTTGTCCCTCTAGGAGGGTGAATCCTTTTAAAAGCTGATCTTTTAATTCATTTATTTTTGGAAGATGAATTTAAATTGGACTACATTGAAATGTCAACCTGTAGTGAATATCTATTATTTTCCTTAATAGTATTTGTAATCATCTGCCACATCCTACTTACAAATATACTTGGCATAGAACTTTATTAAATATAGTAAATTCCCATATACTGCCCACATATATATTTCTTAGAATTACTTGCTAGTATTTAGCATTTCTGCATTATTTCTCAAGAACACTTTTATTAGCATACTAATTTCAAACTGAAGACATTTAAACTTTATTTTCTGAGATTTGTTTGCAAGGCTGTGCATGACAAGAAACAACGATTTTGCTAGGAAAAAATATTGCTAAGAAAAATTTAAAAATACATTTTCATAAAAAAGAGAGCGCATTATTGATAAATACATCTAAGTTTGTAGATTGGTTATTTCTCAGAGGTTATTTGGGGTCATAATTGTAAATCTCATTACCTTGCTTGAAGGAGGTCTCTTTCATTATTACGGTGCTGAGGTCCATATCCCTGAAGCTAATTGCAAGGTATAGCTGCAGAGTTCTAATTGTTTGCCATCAAAATAGCTGTGTAAGCTTGATTAACAGTGTTCAGCAACATTCATAATAGTCCAAGCCTGGTCCTGCATAAAATAGAAACTGGGAAAAAATCAATAAGATTTAATAAGATCAGGAACAATCACTTACAATAGTACATCAATCACACAAAGTAATAGGTGCAGGATTTGATAGGGTCCTGAACTGCCTGAGAGATTCATAACCAGTACTCGTTAATGATTTGTTCATTTGCATTTTATCAATCCAGCTACAGCTGACAAGCAGAAGGAGCAGTAAGGAAATATGTTGACTTAAACTCATCAGCTTTGCAATTAAAAAAATAACAGATAATAGTAAAAGTCTTGTCATATGGAAATCAGGTGTTGTTGCAAAGATGTTGGCAACGGTCTGCTCTTTGCCATGAGTCTCTGTTAGATTTACTGAATGCAGCGGCTAATGGTGTCCCTGTGGTCACCAGAAAGCCTCATCAGGTTAGAGAAAATGTACCAGAGAATATAAATTTTGTACCCCTATATACCATGGTTGCACAATAATATTTAATATGTAATGTGCAAATTCCCTTGTCTTTATCCTTTTGAAATAAATGAAACCCTTGGCTATGCCTTAGGCAAAACCTCTATCAAATGCTAAAACAATCATAATGAGGTGGCTTTCTGGTGATTATTGCTTATCATTATATCCTCTTTCAGCTGATTTTATGACTTTATAAAGTAATCATGCTGTATTTACTATCTACATTTAAAAATAAACCTTTTGAGGAGGAGAATATATGGATGAAATAAAATCGTGTAAACAAATTTCAGGTTCTGAATAAATGCTATTCAGGAATATGAAATAAGAGAATTAATTCCCCTATAAACATCGAGAACATAATGAAAAAGCCTCAGCTATGTCTAGGATAGTCAGATGGATCCTACTTAGGGAAATTCACACAGGTATCATGGGTTTTCTAAAAAAGAGAATCATGTGAATGGTAAGTGCAATGTCAGAAACCCTGTGATTGTGCCACTAAAACGTGGATTAATTAGCCTCTGTCCCAAACTGCCTTAAACAACACAATCCCTCAGAGAGTAAAAACAGACATAAGCCACTCTGACTCCAGCACAGGAGACTCCTACAAGAAACAATTATTTGATTTAAATGAAGGTATAGATGAAGAAAACTTAATGACTTTAATTTAAAATAAAACTTTGGTTATAATGAAAGCTTACAATTATTTGTATATGTGTAAGAATGCACACTAACTCATGTATTCATGCACACATAAATGTATGTATATATGTGTATATTTATATATGTAGGTACATGTATAATACATGTATGCATGTATAATATATGGTACATGCAGACTCTATCTGCTGTCTCTATGCATTTCTCCATGCATTTTCATCGCTGATCCCTGAGGTCTGGAATGCATTCCCTCATCACCCCGACTTCTTGGAATCCCTGTTTTTTCTCCAAAACTTGGTTCACAGGTCATTTTCTGCATGAAGCTTTTCCTGGTGTCCTCAGGTACTCATGTTTCCTTCTCTCAAGGTGCTAGTTCTTGTTTTATATGTATTGTGCATATGTCCACTATACACATGTGATCTCCTCCATTAGAATGAAGCTTTTTTAAATTCAAGAACTATTTCATTCTTTATGCCTTTGTATCCCCAGAGTCTAAGGGAGTGCCAGCACATGGTTGGCATTTAATAAATGCTTGCTTGCTTGCTTGCTTAAATTTCTTTCCAACCTTCTTTTACCTCATTCTCCTGGAATCTCCTCTACATTCCAGACAAACTAGGGCTTCTAGTAGTACCATGCTCTAGACCAGTGGTTCTCAAACTTTTTTTGGACTATCGCCCCCTTTCCAGAAAAAAAATATTACTTAGAGCCCCTGGAAATTACTTTTTTAAAATTTTAATAGCAATTAATAGGAAAGATAAATGCACCTGTGGCCATTACTGCTCCCCTGGATCACTGCAGCACCCACCAGGGGGCGGTGGCACCCACTTTGGGACACTGGTCTAGACAATTCCATCTCTTGGCTCTTTCCCACTTGCTGTTCATTTTATTTTGTAAGCCCAGCTTAAGAAATATTTGGTTAAATAAACTGAATCCAGTTGCCTTAAATGAACAGTCTTTTTCATGGCAATAACTCAGTGAGTAGATATTATTATTACTATTATTATTATCTCTCTTTTATAGATAAGGGAATAAAGATTCACCTAGGATAGGGGATTTCTTGGGCTTGTATGCCTAATAAGTGACAATGCCACAACTTGAGCCCAGGATTCAAGACTCCCAAGTTAAAGTTATGTACTACTATATCATGTTCCTTCCCATACTACATTGTTTTTGTCATATTTCTAGTACTTGGGGCACATAAGAAACAGAGTTGATGACTTCTGTAGCTTCATTGATTTACTGAGTGAAATGAAATGCTCTGAGGTCAGAAAGGGAGGGAAAGGGAAAGAAGAATGCATTGCATACATACCTCTCACATATACCTTTTCCCTCCTTCAGGCTCTTTTATCTCTGAATGTTGTTTAGTTTCTAGTTTTGGCCATTTAGATGAGTTTTACTTAGGTACATTTTGTTTAGGTAGTTAGTATTTTGAAGTTAAAAGAGAAAAAAGAAACCAGGAACAATTATTATTTAGTAAAAAAGATCAAATAACTCATAAATGACTTAGTTCAGTGATTTTTACTTACAAGGCAAACAAACAGCACACAGCTTAGTTGTTTTCTTTTAGAAAAATGGGAAGGTGCTTCTTCCATAGACAGAGAACAAAGGAAGTCTATGTTGTGTAGGGTTTTTCATTTTAAGGATTTATCTTTAACAGATTACCCAAATTATGAAAATAGTTTTCTATCTGGAACTGATTCTTTTGATGGCATTTGTGTGTGTGCGTGCGTGTGCGTGTGCGTGTGTGTGTGTGTGTGTGTGTGTGTGTGTGTGCATGTCTGTCTGTCTGTCTGGAAGTTAGTAGGAGATATAAAACTCTAGGAGAGGTGGCACTTCTCTGTATAATCTGAAACAGCTTTTCAGGAACAAATAAATTCAAGAAAAGGGAATTACATTTATTTCTTCTTTTGTTTTATTCTTTCAGTTGATAAGCCTGTTCTGTTCAGTTGTTTGATAAGCCTCACTACTCGAAGGGGTGGTTTCAAAGTATAGAGCAAGAAATAGGAACAGGAAGCCTTAGAGAGACAAAAGACAAATTCTGAAGCTCTCATGAGGCCATACTCAGTGTGGAGATTGGGGTGTATCAGTGTTATTAAAGAAGGACAACAAAGTCTGAATTTGAGCTGTATGAGCTTAACCTCTCAGATACTGAATAAGGTGTTATACCTGTATTTTTATTACACATTTTAAAATATTTTTCATTTTTAAATCATCTAGATTTCTGAAAATTATAATTCACCCTATATCTCATAGGAAACCATCTCTTATAAGGAAACACAAATTTAATAGGGGAAAATAGTTTGGCAAAGCTGACCAACATAACAAAAAAAAATTTGACATTATGTGCAATGTACCAAACCTATAGACCTTCATGATTTCAAAAAAAGAAATGACATACATATCTTTATTTTGGTACCAAGCATCATTATACTTTCACAAGATTCAGCTTCTATTATTTTATTTTTGTTGTTCTTTCCATTTCTATTTTTGTAGTTGTGTATATTGTTTTCCTGATTCTGCTTATTTCACTTTGCATCAGTTCATATAAATCTTCCCATTCTTCTCTGCATTCATCATATTTATAGTTTCTTACATAACAGTAATAGCCCATTATTCATGTACCATAACTTTTTTGCTTGTTGTTTTTTGTACTTCATTTTTGAAGGACCAATGACATGACAGGGTGTTATCTTGACTTTTCCATGAATTGAGTTTGTTAGTCAAAGTTGACCAAAGTTATAGGCCTCACTCTATCTTTAAGAGAGTCACTAAAGACAAAAATCAAGCCAATTGCCAAAGGTCTCAGATGCCATGAATGACGCTGGCATCTTCAGTATCTGACCAAGTTCTAAGTGCTCCATAGCAGCTGCTTCAGCTGCCTTCATGGTCACTGTAATAAACTGCTCTCATCCACCCATTGCACTGGGGAAAGTTTCACATGGTTGGAGTGGACATCCCCACAACTCATCAAACAACTAACTTTGAGTCCTGTTGGTTACTTTCAACCTGGTTTAACTCATCTTCCAAGATGGTTTGTTTTGTCATTACATAGTCAAAAGGGAGATATATATATATATATATATATATATATATAGTTTCCTTCTACCTTTTCTTACTACTACAAAAGTGGTGCTACAAATAGTATTTCATAAATTATTGGGCTTTTCTATGTATCTTTACCTCTTTGGAGTAGGTGAATAGCAGAATGGCCAGACCAAAGGATATTAACATTTTAGTCACATTCTTCACATAATTCCTAACTGATTTTTGGAATAGTTGGCCTAATTTATAACTATATCAAAGGTACCTTATCCATATATTCACAACTCCTCAAACATATTCTAGTTCAACGTGTTCAATATACTAGATGTTGAATTTGGGTTCCATCATTGTTTTAACTTGTATTTCTCTTGGGATTTGGTGTATATTTAAAGAAAATATGAGATTTTATCCTTTCATATATTTGAAATAATCTTTTGGTTACTAATACTTTGCAATTCTTTTGATAACTATTTCTTCATATCCTTTTACTCTTTACTTTGATAGAATCCTATGTATTTCTACTTGCCCATTTTTCTTGGGTATCAGTCTCCTGGAGATACTTAATACGAAGATTTTTTCCCAACTGATTGCTTCCCTTTTTATTTTACTTGCATTAATTTTATCGAAACAAAAAATTCAATTTCATATTATAAAATTACTTTATATTTTATAATAGCTTAATTCCTTTTTTGGTTATATCTGTTTACTTTAAGTAATGATCATTATTTATCTTTTCTTTTTTTCTTTCTTCTTTTGTACAAAAAGATGAAGTGAGTATAATAACACTGACATCCTAGGGTTGTTGGAAGGATCAAATGAGATAATAATTGTAAAAGGCCATTATTTTTAGTAATAGTAAATCATAAGTATTTTGAAAACTTCAAAGGACTATATAAATGTTGGTAATCATTTTTATTATATTTTGGGTTTTTTTTTTACAATGCTCTAAGGTCTTTTGAAGAAAACTTCTGTGAAGTAAAGAATTCTTTAATACAGATGGGGAGGTGGTTTATTCAACCTCACATATTCTTAGCCCCCACTACTCCAAAACCTGATATGAACTCTGTGAGAATCCAGTGTGGAACTATAAATTCAGCAGCAGACTCAATCCATGGCTGAATCTACCCTTCTTCAACTCAGACAGGAAAGTATCAGCCCAGCATTTCTCACCCTGCCAAAAAAAGGCATAATGGATCTTAGGTTCTATCACTGTTTGGATAAAATTTCACTTCAGCATTCAGGGTTTTAACTGTTTCTACTCCCAGATACTCTGAATGTTTCTACTCTATATAGCCTACCTAGAATCAGGGCCTTTATTGGGTATTTCAGAAAGTAACTCTTCTCCATTACATCCTTTCTAATCCTTTTGTAGTAAGCCATGTTAAGACTCTAAATTAGTATGCTGTAGCATGAGGGAATTTTGAGATACATATATATATATGAACAATCCAGATAAGTTAGAGATACCCAATCTCATCTAAATCCATTTAGTTTTATTTAAATTAACTTATAGGACAATGTGTTTTTTAAATTATTTTATTTCATTTGGGTTTTTTTGCTTCTATTTAATTATTTCTTGTTCTTCTTCCTACTTCCTTATTGTTCTCCCCAATCTCAGTTCAAAGATTTATAGATAGATACATCTATAAATATGAATATATGTACATGCAGATATATATTATACAGATATACATATTTACATATAATACATAAATATATTTTCACTCAGTAACTTTGATCATAGAATTTATGATACTTTCATGCCATAATAATAATAATAGCTAACATTTATATGGTTTAAGATTTAAAAAGCTCTTTGCATATATTACTTCATTGGATCTTGACAACTCTGTGAGTTAAGTACTTTTATCATCCTCATTTCTCAGATGAGGAAAAAGAAATTGCAAGAGATTAAATGATTTGCCCTGGGTCATAGCACTTTGTAAGTATCTGAGAAAGTATTTGGAATCAAATGTAATTCTGACCCCACATCCTATGTTTTATGCTACTTACGAGATGGGTCAGAGATTTTGTTCAACCATCTAGCCAACCACTTCAAATATTTTGGCATGTTCCTTGCCAACTGATCTGCTTCTCTTCACCTACAATGATACTCTTCAGACAAGACCTCTAGAGATCATACTCATCTTACCTGAGGGTGTTAATTTATTCAATTTTGGAACACTGACTTCTATTGATTTACTGAATGTCCTTCTAAAGGACATGACTATTTCCCTACACACACACACACACACACACACACACACACACACACACACGCATCAACATTCACATTTTCCACTTATACTTTTTGTCATAGAGATGGTAATCAAACACATTGCTTTAGTAAATGGTGTGACAATTACTATGACTCCCCAGGTCAAAACTCTCATCTCTGACCATCAATTCCCTGTTTGATTTGTCTTTATCCATTTGAATCCAAGGACATTAAAGGAAGAGACTTTGGGAATTTTGTATTTGCTTCTTCAATCCATGGCATGTAACAGGTACTTAAATACTTTTAAATTCATTCATTCATTCATTCATTCATTCATTCATTCCATCCATCCATTCATTCATTAAATAATATAGCTATTGCTCACCTACCATAGGCAGATTCTTTTCTTGTTCTTTTTGCTCTAAACCATGAAGAATTTAGCACCCCTTCAAAACATAAAAATCCCTGGGGAACATAAATAGCTTATAAAGAATAGTGATCCACAGATGGAGAAATGCCCAGAGTTACACCATGGCATGATATATCTTTCCTCTTTCCAGCACTCTAAAGCTTCACTTCGGCAATATTATGAGGCATATTTCAAATACATGATATGGAAGTTTTGCTCCTCCCTGCTTTCATGTTTTAGCTACAAATCCCAAAGAAGGAGAAAGATCAGCACATCCCTAAATTGCTCCTTTGTACCGTCCTATATCCCACTTCAGTTCAGCTACTCTACTTTCTTTATTCTGTAGACAGAAACAGCCTTTTCAAGGGTCCAAAGATATCTCTTTCATTCCAGATTGAGGCCCCTTTATTCTTCATTCTCTAGCTCCCTTGGACTTCATCTATGGAATTTCCATAAATAAAATTTGCTCATAGAATTATGAAATTATGAAATACTAGACTCAGACAGGACCTTGAAAATAATATAATACATACCCATAATTTTACATATGGAGACCAAGCAGGTCCATTTTCCTGAATTATATAATACTGATTTCATTTCCCCAAACTATTGCTGCTTTACTACTTCTGCATGCTTTGCAATTGCATCGTTTTTTTCTCTATGATCACTTTCTTTTTTTTTTTATTTCATTCACTCAATAAGAATCTGAGGCTAGATTTGAACTCGGAAGATGAGTCTTCCTGACTCCAGGCTTGACACTCTATCCACTGTGCTACCTAGATTCTCCAAGCTGTGTAAATACCAATCTAAATTTTAGATGTAGGTATACAAGATAATGATATCTTTATTCTTTACATCTTTCTATTCTTATTTGACTGTAATGGAGTGGTCTCCAAAGAATATAACTTACCAAAGATTGCCTCTTCCATTCTCATTCTATCATCAATGATGCTCTTTATGTGTACATGTATATTTATTTACCTAAAGAGTTTGTAAAGATGAGAAATTAGATAAAACATTTGGAATTATTAATGTTATCTGAATTAAATTTTTTAATAAGTTCCCCCAAGTATTTGGTATTTTCCCTTCTTCCAATTGTGTTAAGAATTGGCCCCTCAGTACCCTCAAAATGTTGTTACAGCAAGAATTAACTTCTACTATATGCTATTTATGTAATTCAGCTATTTCTCTCATCTTTCTTTCTTTGCTTTAATGCCATTTCTATTTCATGTAGCACGTTGGAAACTATGATAATAGAATCTACATGTAGTGGCTGTATCATCACTGAGGAAGAAAATATTTTTGTAGAAATATTTTCCATCATATGTCTTTTCAACTTTCAACATTTTCCTTCTAAATAACTCTGAATACCACCTCACACTTATCAAACTGACTAGTATGACAAAAAAAGGAAAATGATAAATGATGGAAGGGATGTGGGAAAGTTGGAACACTAATACACTGTTTGTGGAGCTGTGAAGTGATGCAACCATTCTTAAGAACTATTTGGAACCATGCCCAAAGGACCATTAAACTGTGCATATACTTTTGACCCAGTAATATCATTACTAGGTCTATATACAAAAGAGATTAAATATAGGGGAAAAGGACTTGCTTGTCCATAAATATATTTATATGAGCTCTTTTTCTGTTGATAAAGAACTGGAAACTGAAGGGATGCTCATCAATTGGTGAATGATTGTAATGGAATACTGTTGTACCATAAGAAATGATGAACCATATAGTCAAAAATTTCTGGAAGGATTTATATAAAATGAGCAGAACAAAGAGAATAGTATACAAAGTAACAGCAATAATGTACAATGTTCAACTGTGAATGATTTAATTATTACCAACAATGCAAGGAAACAAGAGTAGGGACTCCTGATATGATGGCTATGCACCATCATAGAAGGAACTAATGGTATCGGAATGCAACCTGAAGCATACCGTTTTTCATTTCATTTCCTTCATGAGTTGTTTTTTTTCCTTATAGAAGTAATGCGTTTCTTCTTTCATATTATAGTAAAAATGGAAATATCTTTCATCATAGCATATATATATTATATCATATTGTCTGTCCTCTCAGGGATGGAGGAGCAGAGGATGCAAAATGTTAGAAAACAATTATTAAAAATTATATCAAATGAGGCAGCTGGGTAGCTCAGTGGATTGAGAGCCAGGCCTAGAGATGGGAGGTCCTAGGTTCAAATCTGGCCTCAGACACTTTCCAGCTATGTGACCCTAGGCAAGTCACTTAACCCTTATTGCCTACCTTTACCACTCTTGTGCCTTTGAGTCAATACACAGTTTTGACTCCAAGACTGAAGGTAAAGGTTTTGAAAAAAAATTGTATCAATATGTAAAAAATATTTTTTAATTTTCCTTCTAGTTTCATCCTTAGGTCATCTCAGAATAATCTGTATCACATGGATTTCTTGACAACTTTTCCATAAAATTACCTTTTTCTATACTTTTAATTATATGTTGTAACAAATCATGTAATCTTTCATTCACTGTAATCTTTAAGATTTTACAAGCAAATTTATATTTGCAATCTACAATTCCTTGGTGATCATATATCTCTCTCTGCCAAGAAGATAATTTTTATCTCTTGAAATAGCTTCTATCTATATTCTTTTGAGCTATTCATTGTGATAATTTATTTGTATTAATTGAATTTTCATAGGAAATAATAATTGTCTTTGCCAGTGTCTCTTCCTTTATTACTTTCCCATTCTTTAACATCCACAACTTGCTTAAATATGTTGAACTGTATATATCTGACTACTTATGCAATATATGTCCTTATTTTAATTTTTTCTTTCATACGATATTTTTTACAGTTGTTGTAATATAAAGTTGTTGATATAAAGAAAATGAATTTATAAATGACTCACCCATAACCAGACACTTAATTGTCAAGTTATAATTAATGTTACTTATTGTAATGTTTTGACATCATATCTATGATTTCTAAGTCATTTTATAATATAAAAACATGATTTTTATAACTTCCTGGATCACTTTTTTCAAGTATACTTTCCTTCATTTTGCTTTATGCGGCCTTTATATAAATGTCATCTGCTGTTAGAGTATATATAATTTTAATTCTTCACAGTATTTTTCTACCATTTCATCTTCCATAAGAAATATTACTACCTAATCTGCAATTTTCTAACAGGCAATTATTTTTTTGCAAATGCTTTTCTTGGATACTCTAATGTGGAGATATCCAAGCACTTCATCAAATGCTTTTCTCTTGCCTCATCAGGAGAAACCAGGTCTAGAAATTCTATTCAGAACCTATGAATCAGTCTTTCATTTAACTACATTGTTTCAGTATCTTCTGATTGCACCTATATTGAGAATAAAAACATTGATATGATTCAGTTACTGCATTAACATATTTTCTATTGGTATGTAGATGAAGATCTGATCTAGAGTGCAAAACCAGCCTATCTAATGTTTAACTGAGCAGTTTATAAGAATAGCTTGATTATCATCATTTTATGCCTCCTTTTCTTTCATTTTAGCCCTGTTTTTTTCCTCAATCTCTAATTCCATTATTATTTTACTTTTATTGACAGGATCGGTTTCTTATTAGAAATATGCCAAACATGGTTGAAAATGTGGCAGAATTAGAGCTCCTGACTCTATCTAAGTATGTTTTCTCCCATTCTATCAGAATACTCCACTACTAAGTCCATGACTCCCCTAAAATATAACAAGGCTATAAATCAGAAATCTTTAGACCAATTTTGGGTGCTTTGGTTACTTTCAGCATTTGGGGGGAAACATATGAATCAAATAATTGCTTTGAACAGCAATTTGTTTTAGAAAAAAACCTTGCCCTATGGATTCAACTATTAAGAAAACTGAACCCATATCCATTTTAGAAATAAATGAAACAAGACAGAGCCAAGATGGTGGAGTAAGGTAGGGACCCACATGAGATCTCCAAAATTCTTAGGAGAAAACAATTTCCTTGCCCAGAACAATTTAGAAAGTTGACAGGAAAGGTATGCCTCACTGTGGTGAGAGTATATAGCACAATCCAGGAAAGGCAAGCTAGCAGCAAGTCTTGGGGGTGACTCAATATGCAATAGTAGCTTCAGGAACTCTCAGCCCACAGGATATAAGGGGTTAAACAACTGATTCAGAAGAAGTTTATAAGGGACCCTTTTCTTGGTACTTGGTAAAGGACTTTGTTGAATTATACTGTGATTCAAGGTCACAGTCCCTGGGAAAGGAAGGTCATTAGCACTCTAGAGCAGGCAGTTACAATGGAGCCAAGGTTCCTGTTACGGTTTTAAGGTAGAAAATAGCTCTCTCTCTCTCTCACAAACCAGAGCATAAGTTGAGATCAGTGACCACACTTCCCCATAGAACATACCACCTTGGAAGAAGTGAAAACTTATAGAAACCCAAAACTAGATCTGAAAACAGAAAAACAAGTGCTCCCCTCCTACCCCAGGAGCAGAGTCTAATTTTAACATGATGTGAAAAGTCAAGAAATACTCTTGAAGAAAAAAATGAGTAAACAACAAAAATAGAACATGGCCATAAAAAGTTATTATAATGATATGGAAGATCAAACACAAACTCAGAAATAAATAATTTAAAAAGCAGTAATATGCAAAACTTCAAAGAAAATGTGAACTGACCTCAGTCCCTGGAAGAGTTCAAAAAGGATTTTTAAAATCAAATAAGAGAGGTGGAGAAAAATTGGGGAAAAATTAGAGTAATTCAAGAAAATTATGAAAAGAACAGTTTGGTAAAAAAGATACAAAAAATACTTTAAAAACCCAACTAACAAACAAACAAAAAATGACTTGAAAGCTAGAATGAGCCAAATGGTAAAAGAGGCACAAAAGTTCACTGAAGAGAAGAAATTTATAAAAAGACAGAATTGGTCAAATGGGAAAAAGAAAGATACAAAAATTCACTGAAGAAAAAAAAACAACTCCTTTTATAGTCGAATTGGACAAATAGAAAATGAGATACTAAAGAAAATAGAATCTGGCAAGTCAAAGCTAATGACTCCATAAGAAATCAAGAAACAATAAATATAAAATAAAAAGCATCAAAAAAGAGAAAATGTGAAACTTCTCATTGAAAAAAAACTGATCTGGGCAATAGATGGAAAAGAGATCATTTAAGAATAATTAGAATACCTGAAAACTATGATTAAAAAAATAGCCAAGATATCACATTTCACAAAATTATCAAGGAAAATTGCCCTGATATCCTAGAACAGTGGTTCCCAAACTTTTTTGGCCTACAGCCCCCTTTCCAGAAAAAGTATTACTTAGCACCCCGGGAAATTAATTTTTTAAATTTTAATAGTAATAAATAGGAAAGATAAATGTACCTCTGGTCATCACCGCTCCCCCCTCCCCCCGTATTGCTGCAGCACCCACCAGGGGGTGGTGGCACCCATTTTGGGAATCAGTGTCCTAGAATAGGGTTTTATCTTAGAATAAAATAAGATACAATTTTATCCTAGGATAAAAAAAATGAAAGAATCTATGGCCATCTCCTAAAAAGATCCCAAAATGAAAACTCTTAAGAATAGTTTAGCCATATCCTAGAGCTCCCAGGTCAAGATGGAAATATAACAAAAAAGAAATAATTCAAGTATCACGGAGCCACAATCAAGATAACAGAAGATTTAGTAACTTTTATATTAAAAGATCAAAGAGTTTTGTAAATAATTTTCCAAAGGGCAAAAGAGTTTGGATTACAACCAAGAGTCATCTACTCAGCAAAACTAAGCATAATCATTTGGGGGGAAAGTGAATATGAATAATGAAATAGAATACTTCTGAGCATTCATGATGAAAAGGTGAATAACCAATTTGACTTTCAAATACAAGACTTAACAGGACCATAAAAAGGATAGATAAATTGTAAGGGACTCAATAAGATTAAACTCTTTATATTCCTACATAAGAAGATGATACTTCTAACTCATACTTTTGCCATTATTTCAGCAGTTAAAAGGAGTATACATAGAGTTAATTATGTTGGCTGATTATTAAAAAGATATAATTAAGAAGTGAAAAAAAGGGATGTGTAAGGAGAAGGGAGAAGATAAATGGGAGTATGGCAGATAATGCTTGAACCCTATTCTCATCAGAATTAGTTCAAAGAGGAAATAATAAACATACTCAGTTGAGTATAGAATTCTATCTTAGCCTACAAGGAAGTAGGAGGGGGGAGGAAATAGGAAAAAATAGCACTAATAGAAGGGATGGTTGATTGGGGAAGGCTAGAGTCAGAAGCAAAATACTTTTGAGGATAGACAGGGTAAAATGAAAAAGAGAGAATGATGAATAGGACAATATTAGAATGGAAGGAAATACAGAGTTAGTAACCAAAAATAATTAAGTTTCTCTGATAAAAGCCTCATTTCTCAAATATATATAGCACTGAGTACAATTTATAAAAATGCAAGTCATTCCTCAATTGATACATTTTCAGAGTATATGAACAGGCAGTTTTCAGAAGATGAAATCAAAACTATCATCATATAAAGAACGCAAAAATCATTATTGATTAGAGAAATGCAAATGAGGACAATTCAAGTACTACCTCACAACTATCAGATTGATTAATATAAAAGAAGAGGGAAATGACAAATGTTGGAGAGATGTGAGAAAATTGGGACACTAAAGCATGGGTGGTGAAGATGTGAACCAATCCCAAGTTCTTGAGAACAATTTAGAACTATGCCTGCAGAGGACATTAAAACTGTGCATACACTTTGATGCAGAAATACCACTTCAAGGCTGGATCCCAAAGAGATTTTTTTAAAGAAAATGACTTAGGCTTATAAAAGTACTTGTAAAAAAGTTCCTTAGGTGGTAGCAAACAATTAGAAATTGAGGGGATGTCTATCAATTGTAGAATGGCTAAAATGTTGTTTTATATGAGTTTGATGGAATACTATTGTGCTATAAGAAATGACAAGCAGAATGATTTTCAGAAAAACCTTGAAAGACTTAGATAAATTGATTTGAAGAGAAGTGAGCAGAACCAAGATAACTGCACAGTAATAGTCATATTTTATGATGATCAACTGTGAATGATATAGCTATTCTCGGCAATACAGTAATTCAACGTAATTCTGAAGGGACTCATGATTAAAAATGCTATCTACTTCCAGAGCAAGAACTGATGGAATCTGAATTCAGATTGAAGCATACTTTTTATCTTTGTTGTTTCATTGGGGAAGGGGGGAGTCTGTCCTCTTTTACATGATGACTAATATGGAAATATTTTTGCATGACTATATGCACATATCCTATATCAAATTGTTTGCCTTCTCAATGAGTGGGGAAGGAAGGGGCAGAGGGAAAAAATTTGGAATTCAGAATTTTTTTAAACATGTCAAAAAAATTTTAGATGTAATTGGAAAAAATAAAATATTTTTTTTAAAAAATGAATGAATCAATCCATGGAATATCAATGCATTTCATTTTAAGAAAACTTTAATGGCAATTTAATATAAGGCATTATCTTTTTTAGCTAGACTTTTCTGAATTTTTCTGCCATCATCACTAGACAGGAAAGATGGTTGCAAAGTACTGAGGGTTGTTTTGTATTTTTTCACTGGCTTCCATAGTAGTCTAAGATTTTATTACTAACCTTAAGATGCTGAACCTCTTCAAACTTAGCTGGCCTGATCTTTGGAAAGTGGCCGATTGCTGACACTAAAACACTAGCATGGAAAACTGACATAGCTTAGAAGAACCTAGTTTCATTTTTATGTCAAATAAAGTACTGTAACAAAACTTTGTGGAAAATAACCAGTAGGACAAAAATAAGAAGCATAAAGTTTTAAAAATTGAAAGTTGTCAGTAATTCACTTTATTCACCAGGACTATTTCTAGTACAGGCAGCAAAATGAATACAACTACATTACCAGGAGGGCATCATCTAGGCAAAGACACAATATTACAACATGTAATACTTACGAAGAAGGGTGGTTTATTAATCCTTTGGCCTCTAGCATAGCTAAGAAATAAATTACATATTTTTAAATCTTTCAGGTCTTCCTTTGAAATTCCAATGTGTGAAGAGGTTACTTGAATTGGATAGACATTTTAAAAGTCCAGCCATGTGGATTTTTAATCAGTTGTGACTGGAGGCAGCCTGATGTAATGGGGGAAAAACATACTAGGATGACAGTCAGGAGAGCTAGCTCTAGTTCTGCCATTAACTAGGCTTGTGACTTTCAGGAAGCTATTTCAAATTTGTGTCTTAATTTCTGGGTATGCAAAATGTGGATGAGAATTCCTTTCCTACAGGGAACACTGTGAGGATAAAATGAGATAATGCCAGAGAGCATGTGAAAATTATTTTTCAAAGTGCTCTACAAATGCAATACTTTACTGTATCTTATTTCACATATGTAATGATGAATGTGAAGTTTGCCCAAAGTCAAATAAACCCAATGTTCCATTATCTTAAGACGCACCTTTTGTCAAGAAAATGTTCTCAAACCATCTCAGAATGTCATATTAACACTCGTGAATTCATCTATGTGGTGATGTGAAGTTATCAAGTAATAGTAAATGTTGAGGTAAGGAATTAGTGAGTTCTCACTATCTAGAATTATTCGACAGAATGTCGCAATAGATAGGACTGATATATTTTAGGAAGTTTTAATGGCTTCCCAGATGAATAAAAACAACACACCAAACTGGACATTCACTTACCACTTCCAGAAAAACAAAACAAAAACAGCTTCTATATCAGACAACACCCATTGGTCAAAAAAATAATAAATCACACCACGTTGATATCAACTCTCAAAGATAGTATAAACGAAAGAAGTCAGTGGAATGTTATTTTCCATGTAAAGAACTTAAGATAATTTTAAGGCTTGTGACTAACAACTGTTTCTTCTGTATGGTGAAAAGGAAAGTGAGAGAATTCAAATGAATGAAAGCTTTGACTTCTAGGGATAAAAAAGATTCCTCTTTCACTTTCTCTTGAAAAAAAATAGACCTAGTCGTGATTTGATATACTATTAATGACCTCACTGCATTCTCCCTGGTATAGGCCCCAAATCCAATTCCAATACAAAATCAAGATCTATTCAGAAGATGATCATTTCCTCCAGAATTTTTGTTACTGAAGGTATTTCATGATCAGGAACTCTTAAGTATAACACCCTGTTACTTGTTTGTGGCTTTAGGTCTTTGCTTTCAAATATTAAAAAAAAAAGATTTGATTTTTTTTTGCATCTCTTGCTTAAAAAAACACAAAATTTGAAAGCATATTGTCATTTTTTTAAGTCTTGTATATTATCCCAAAAGGATTGAGTGTCTGGAACAATCACATAAATCAGCTCAGCCATGTCACTACTTATAAGTTTGTGGCATGTTAACTTTCTTCATAATTTACATAATGTTTAAATAATATACCTTCCTTTTTTCTTATCCCTACATTAATGTGATTAGAATCAGTTGAAAGGCTATAATTTTCTTGTAAGGTATGATTTCCATCTACGCTAGCTTATTACAAGAAGTACCATTAAAAAAAAAACAACCTAACAGCCCCCATCAGATGGGCTGTCAAAAAACCCTATCCAGAAAGAAAAAGAAAACAAAAGAAAAGAAAAATCATAAAACATGTTGCTTCTTTTAAAATACTTCTACTTAAGAAATACTAAACAAATACCAACCAAGTGTTGCTCTATCGTACTGGATTGAGGGCCAGCATCAAACTCTAAGCAGTGGTAGAATATATCTCCTTATATATTATACAATTAAACTGACAGATGATTAATTGAGTCAATTTGGCAAATCACATGTGTTCTCATGACCTGAATGTCACTGGTCAGATTATGAGTCCTCACATTTGTCCCCTGAACATATGCTGCTCTTGAGAACAGTGACTGGGAATTGGGATTTCAGTCACTGAGTCAAGTTGGACATTATTCATTTACAATCCCAAATGACACAATAGTCAAAGTCTTTATATGTCCCAGATGAAAATTTTCAGGGTAAAAGGAGGTATTAAATGTAATCTCACAATTATTACAGTCACTCAAGCTTGCAGTATCCTTACTTAGTGAATATAAGAATGTAGTGTATATCTTAACAGAAGTTGAAATTAACAGTGAATGCAATGGGACCTTTACATGAATAATGAATTTGATTTTCCCAAATCTTAGGCTGCTGCTCCCTGGTCCTAAGATAGGGAGCTCTGCTTTGGGAGCCTCATAAACTCCTTCATTCCATTAGCTGAATTACCCTTACAACTAATTCAAAGCCTATCAAGACCATATCTACATAGACGTATGAGATAAACCATTTATTTATTTTTGGTATTTCTGGTGCTCTCATTTTCAGAGGTACTCCTCAAGGACATAAATATGCTCAGTTGTCTTCAGTTTGTTCTCTCTCTCCCTTAAATATATATTCAAGAAAAAATATATTTATTATTTATACCTTACTTTTTTTTCAAGCTTATGTGTTCATTCTGTCTAGGTATTTTTATCTTAAATCTTACCTCATTGTGGAGTGAGAACTTCCTCTATAGCTTAATTTCAAGCAGCAGAGAGTAGATAGAAGAGGTGAGGTATTTTTTAAAACAAGGAGCCCTTAATATCTCAAAAATCACATAATTTAGGTAGATACCTATTTTATCTTAATGTAAGCCTGACCCTGACATTTAAAGAATTGAAAATCTTATAAACTTCAGTTATACTTGTTCTTTAATCTCTCACATCATCATTATCATCATCACCATCATGATCACTGTTTTCATCTTTATCATCTTTGCTAGATTTGAGTTTTAAGTTTGCAAAGTGATTTATAAATATTATCTAATTCTATCCTCACAACAACGCTCAGTGTAGGTGCTATTATTATTATCCCCATTTTACAAGTTGGGAGACTGAAACAGAAAAAGGTTAAGTGTTATCAAGATAAGTGTCTGAGGCAAGCTTTGAACCCTGGATTCTGAGACAAGATTTGACCCCAATCCAGCAGTTTATCCACTGTGCAAACTAGTTGTTTCACTAATTCAATTGACCTTGTCACTGAAGTATCTTGTCACAGATAGTCCATCCTTAACAATTCCATCATCATCATTCTAGCTTTTAGGCTCATTATTTATATCATCTATGCCACCTGGATAGTTGCAATTGTTTCCTAACTAATTTACTTTTTACTAGCTCCTTGCTGTCACTTTTAATACAATATGTTTTGGTTAGAATATTTTTCCTTATGCATATTTGTGACCATATCACTCTCTTGTGCAAAAGAAAATATCACGTAATGCTTAGAACTCTTATCCTGATGCATAAAATACTTGAGATGGTGGCTTTAACTTAACTTTTCAAATTTATCTCCTGAAATTATACCACTTTTTCTCTAGGATATTAACTCCCCTTTTCATTCTTTGTGGAGAAGCCAGACTTATATCTTTGGTCTGGTTATTTGTTTTACCTAGTCACCTCCCCTCAACATATACACACTCTCTCTGTTTCTCTGTTTTTCTCTTTGACTTTCTGCCTCTCTTTCTCTGTCTCTGTCTCATATCCTTTTCCATTTGTTGAATCCCAAATATCCTTCAAAATCCATCTAAGATGACATCTTTTTCCATGAAGCTTCCTGTGCTACTCCTACATCCCTCCAACTAGAAGTTCTTATTCACCTTATATTATCTTGTGAATCTGCTTCATATATACAGAGCTTTATAAACTTTAAACCAGTATGTAAGCAATAACCAACAGCAAAACAATAAGGATGTCATTTGAATTCATGTTCAATAACTCATGTAAATGGTGATTTCTCAGAGGCATTAAATTAAATATTTACTCTCTTTCCAAAAAAAAAAATAAAGCAGTATATAAATTATAGTTATAGCTATTTTGATGATGATGATATCACGGATGTTATGGACTTTAATTTGTATTCTCTATTTTAGTTGTGCCAAACTCAAATGCAAATGGGGCCACTAAACCACATATGAGTCATTCCTGGGGGATATGTATTGACTTAGAAACCTACATGTTAACATTATCTATATTCTGTTGTATTTTTATTTTTTTTAATTATTTAAATATTTCCTAGTTACAGCTTAATATTTTGGGCCACATTCAATAATGAGTCAGCCAGATGTTTAACACCTATATTCTATTAAATTAATTTTTGTGTCAACTCTCCTACTAATATATGAATTCTTTGAAAGTAGATGTATCATTTTTTTCATATTTATATCATCCAAATGCCAAAGTGCCATCTATATAGTAAGTGCAAAAATAATGTTTTTGGAGAATGAACAAAAGAATATGGCTACTAATATTATTATACTATTATACAAATTATTAGGAAATTTTTCCTGACATCAAGTGGTCAAGCCTTAATATATACCTCTTTACAGTTTCCATCAGTAGCTCCTTATTCTGTCTACAGAAACAAGAGTCTATCAAATCTAATCTCTCTTCAGCTTAATCAAATACCAACCTTCAACCTAAAAGTTTCCTCATTTCCTGGCTTAATATCTCCAGTTCCTTCAACTGATCTTCATGTCACGGACTTGTGACCTTTAAGTATTGTAATTTACCTCCTCTAGACCTTCTCCAGATTACCCTTCTTCCTAAATTGTTTCACCTTGAACTAAACCAAATATTCTAGACTGACAAGACAGAGCATCATTTCCTTATTCCAGGAAGTAATGCCTCTCATAGTTGCCATATGTAATGGGGAAAACCAGGGAAGGTGCCTTAAATATTACTTGTGGGTTCACTGGCTCTCCTCATAACACATATCACATTGCTGATTGATATTATACTTGTAAATTCATTAAATTCCCTCAAATCTGCTTCAATCAGGCTACTACCCAACATGGCTCCCTATCTGTTAGTTGTGAAACTGATTCTTTAAACCAAAATTTAAGACTTATTTGTTCTTATTAAATTCCATCTCATTAGATTCAGTCCAATGTTCAAACCTTTCGGCATTTTTTGTATCCTCACGATAGCATCTTGTGTGTTAGCTAACCCTCCCAGATTTGTCTCAACAGGATGCAGAGAATTCCTGTCCTGACATTTTCTATTCCCTTAAGAAAGTGTGCTTCATTAGCAATAGTAGTTATATATCTGCTAGGAGAGTAGACATGTCATAGCAACATTGAGGGACCTATCTTTATAACACTCTATTCTTCATGATTTCATCCTGTTTGTCCTTAAGTCATGGCCACATAAGAAAAATATGAGAAGCACTACAAATAGGGAAATAAGAATAGCAATTATTCTCCAATCGCCTCCTTATGAGATATATTTCTAAATATCAGCCTTTTTACTTGAAATTCAGAGAAAGTATTATTTACTTCAAAATGAAAGTAGTATGTTGACCAGTGATTTATAAGAGCAAAAAGTTCCTAATTTCAATTTTCTATATCCGTGCTGACAAACCTATGGCACACATGCCAAAGGGGCTGCTCCCCTTCCCCATCTCCACCAAACCTAAGGCCATTTCTTACATGACTCGCTCCTCTGCCCAGAAGCCCAATGGGAGCACTTTATCCTGCCCTTGTCTGGGGTAAGGCAGGGGGCTCACATGCAGTGTGAGGGTTACAGTTTGGTCACTTGGTCTCTAAAAGGTTTGCCATCACTGCTCTATATCATATATTGAACATAAAACATTCAGAACCTATTGTACAAAAAGCATACTATAACCTTGAAAGAGAATAGTCATTCCTAGCAGTCAGTGGAGAAGGGCAGAATACATACTTATATGACAGACACATAATGATATCAAAATACACTTATACACACAAACAGGAACTTGCATCTCATTCTAGCCTAGCAAGGAATTTAAAGTGGTTTTGGAAAAATACTAAAATATTGTTCCTAGTAATCAGTTATATTTGGGGAGGCAGATTTAGCATATCTCCTTATTTATCAAAATGGTATTAAATACATTCTGTATTTTTGATCACCTCTTTTGCATAGTTTCCTCTACAGTAACCATTTTGAAAGCTATTTACATTTCAAATTTTTTCTAAAGTAAATGATGTTATTTTAACAAAATCATTGCTTTGGAACATATATCTAAGCATTTCTGTTTTCTCTTTGACATGGCTTTGATGACTCATCTAATTTGACAAGTGACTTGGCTTTTAAGCTCTTTAGTTTGCATCAACAGGGAGAGAAAATGAGACTTGAACAAAATGTACTATTGAAGCAAAATAACATACAATCATTGTATTGTTAGAAAAATAAAGATTCATAATGGACAAAAATAGCTAATAGAGCAGTATCTTTGATTCAATCGTTTATTTTGTTACAAACTGTCCAGAATTAACTTAAATATTCTTTGTCCACTAACTTTAACCTATAAAAAAGAATTGTTCTATCTGGGGTGCATTATTTATTACTTCTTCATTGAGAAAGATTATGATAATGTACATGTAATATGACTGATAACAATGGAAGAGTCCTGTAATTGTGAAGTAAATTCAGGGGGGCTGCTTTGAGGATGAGAACTAACAGTGTCTTCATTTTGATTAGCTTACCTTTTCAAGTGTTCTGCTAGGAGCCTCCATCACACAAATAGAGGCAAGAACTTTATTATCATCACTATAGCAACTGCAGGAAATTTTATTTCAAAACAGTTGGCTACCTGAAATTTTCTCAGGGTAGAAAAAAATCAAATGATATGTACATTTTAATTTATTTTCATTCCCCCGATAAGAATTCCATGGATAAGAGCAGTACACTCATAAAACAACAAAGTACCATGGTTTGAATTCAAATTATATCTTCAATATGGTAGTATTATACTAAAAAAAGAATAAAAAAGATATATTATTATCCCTGAACTTGAATATTATTTATTTCTGGAATGAGAATTTAATAAATGTATTTTATTAAAGTACTGATTGCAAAATTCCTTTGGGTTAAGTTAGTTTTATCTTAATATTTTAAAATGTGAACTTTTTATTTCTTATAAAAGTTCTATTTCTATACAGGTAACAAAGATATCAGTCAATAAATATTTTTGTTTTTTTTAACTGAATAAAGGTATCCATTCAAAACTAATCCAAGTACAGTGATAGATATTTTTCTCCACAAAAAAACTAGCATTTTCATAACTACATTGTTGTTTTAATTTACAATCCTTAAGTAGTTACATAAGGAATACACTGGTCTATGTCATATGTACAGTGTTTTTTTCTTCCTTGTATCTTTAGTGGTTAATCTTTCTATTAATATACATACAACTCCTCCAAACCCCCATACCCAATGGGATACTTATCTATATCTTTCATATATATTCCATAGAGAATATTCACAACACACTTTTAGATTTTACCTTTTTAAAAATTTAAGATATTAGAATACTTTTTATTTTATCACCCATTAAAGGACCTGTTTATTCCATTTAACCCTATTAATCTTTTTTCAATTATTTATTTTTATATATAGACATAACATGTAGCATAGCAATAGTATACTATGTATGATTTGTTATAAATATATGATATATTTATCTAAAAGAAACAAATTCTCACATTAACTATGTCCAAAAATCTGTGTCTTGTTTTTCTCTTCCTTTCCACTCCTTCCACACCCCCAAGAAGGAAAGTAATATCTGTACATATATTATTTTACAGTACATATTTCCCTGTTCATAAAGTTACAAAAGAAGACACTTTTTTGCTTACAATAGAGAAAATTCATGGAGGAAATTAAATCAAGAATGATATGTTTTAATCTGTGTTCAGAGCCCATCTGTTTCTTCTATGATGTTGGATAGCTCTTTTGCCATAAAGCCCATAGAGTTTCCCAGATCCTTACCTTGATAAATATAGTTAAGTTATTCGCATTTAATCATCACTTATTGTTGCTACTATATACAATAGTCTCCTGGTTCTGTTCTCTTCACTTTGCATCATTTCATATAAGCCTTTCCAGCTGTTTTCCTGTAATCAACTTTTTTGCTGTCTTTTATGGCACAATAATATTCCATTACAACCATATACCATAACTTCTCCAACCATTCCCCAACATTGATGCCCATCCCTGTTTCCAATTTATTGCCACCCCCAAAAGAGCTGATATAAATATTTCAGAATATGTAATTAATATTCCTTTTTCCTTGATCACATCAGGAAATAAGCATAATAGTGGTATTACTGGGTTAAAAAGTACACATAGTTTTATAATTCTTTGAATATAATTCTATATTCTTTTCCAAGACGATTGGAGCAGTTAACAGCAACAGTTTATTAGTATCCATAGTTTTCCATATATCATCCAACAGTTCCCATTTTGTCTTTTCATCATTTTAGACAATCTGATTGGCATGTGATAATATGTGAGAGTTGTTTTGATTTGCATTTCTCTAATCAATAATGTTTTAGAGCATTATTTTTTCCTTTAATGATATATTTTAATTGTGGAAGGCCTAGAATCAAACACTGTCTAATGTCACACATTAGATAAATGACATTAAGTCCCTTGTGTTCTCTGTCCTTCAGTCTCTTGACCTGTAAAACTGATGGAATATACCTGCAATATCTATATTACAGAATTGTTTTAAGACTCAAATGAAATAATGTACAGTCGTTTTCAAATTACTGCTATATAAATATCAATAGCAGAATTTATTTTTTAATATTTCTTATATTCAGGTCATCATTAGTAGTATATTTAAACTCATTTCTTTTTCATCAACAATCACTGATTAAGTTCTTGCTTTGTCCTAAAACCTTTGATAGTTACTCTAGTTCTGTGACCCTGGGCAAGTCATTTAAGCTCTGCATTAATTTACTAGAAAAAGAAATGGGAAATCACTCCAGTATCTTTGCCAAGAAACGCCTGTATAAAGTCATAGAATGAGGCAACAAAGGAGCTCAACGGACAGAAGTTTGGGTCTGAAATTGAGAAGACCTAAGTTCAAATCTGGCATCAGACAATAGCATTGTGACTCTGGACAAGTCATTTAGTTTCTATTTGTGCAATCCACTAGAGAAGGTAATGACTGAAAAACTCATTTCACATGTTCTCTATATTCTGTTGACTTTCTTTAGCTGCAGGAGAGATTATTTACTAAATGTATGGCAAATACAGCATTGTATTCTCTCTTCTCTATAGCACAGTTATTCTATTTTATAAGGTAACATTATTAGAATTTTCTCAATGAATATACACTTATATACCTTTGGGAGTTTGAAGAAGAGATTTTATCCTATTTATGGTATAAAGAGGAACTGTTTTTAAAAACTTACATTGGAAACTCTGCAACTATATCTAAAACTTTTGGAGTTTTTACATTTTTTTAATTTTTTAGCAAAAAGTATCATGATCTAAGAACACACTGGGGGAAAGACGGTAATAGCAAACCACTCCAGTGTCTTTCCCAAGAAAATTCTATTAAATGGGTCTGAAGAATCAGATATGACTGAATATCAACCAAATCATTTGGATAGTTGCTTCTTTAGTATAATTTTAGATCTGGTGTTAAGTCCCTCTTTTCCTCATTTCCTTCCATTATTTACTTTTAGATTTTGATTTATTATTCTTCCAGTTTTAATATCCTAAGCTTTTTCTACTTCTAAAAATGAATCCTTTTGTAGTTTTATTACTAACACATTGAATCAGTAAATAAATTTAAGTAGAATTGGCTTTTTAAAGTATTGGTTTAGTCTATTTATGAGAAATTAAGATTTCTCCAGTTATTTTATCTATATTTCAATAGAATGTTGAGGGGAAGAGAGAAGAAAATAAATAATTATTAAGGATCTACCATATGCTAGGTGCAATGCTAAGAAATTCATAAATCTTATTTCAATTTTTCTAAATTTATTTATACAGTATCTGCATATATCATATTAGGCCTACCCCCAAGTATTTTGTCAATTCTGTAGTTATTTTAAGTGAAATTTTTCTTCCTGCTGAGCTTCACTGGCAAAACACAGAAATGATGATGATGATGATATATGTAAATTTATTTATAAATTGAAACTTTGCTGAAATTATCATTTCAATTTATTTTAATTGGCAATCTAGGTTTCTCTAAGTATATTATATTTTCTACAAAAAGTGATATTTTAATTTCTTCTTTGCTTATATTTATTTTACCAATTTCTTTTTATTTATCATTACTATGAAACTCTAAGCATTTCTCACATTGCGTTAAATAGTAATAGTGACAATTTATATCCCTGCTTTACCCCTGAGTGTACTGGAAAGAAATCCAGTTTACCTTCATCATATATAATATTTGCTCTTTAGTTTTAAATATATGCTATATTATATGTAAATGACAGGTCCATTTATCCTCACATTTCCTAGTGTTTTTAATGAAAATAAGTATTACAGAACAGTGATATATCTTCAGTGCCTTTTCATTTTATTTTTTGGAAACAGTGACATTCCATGCCTCCTACACATATGGGAACATAAAAATGCACCATTTTATTATTGTTTTCAACTCTTTTGAAAATTTTCCCTTTGAATATACATACATACAATGCATTTCAAAAATCAAATAGTTTTCTGCATGCCTCTAAAATTAATTTTCCTGGAATTAACTTCTTCTTTCTGTTTTTATTATATCCAGACATTCTTTCTGAATCCTTAAGAATGATTATCTTTTCTTCAAGTAATAGAAGGAATGTTATACAAGTGTAGATTTAGAGAAAAAAAAAGGATTCTTTCAAAAAGATCATTTACTCTAAAATTTTTACTTAAAAAAAAAGTATCTAAGCTCTAGAGCAGTGATTCCCAAAGTGGGTACTACCGCCCTCTAGTGGGTGCTGTGGCAATCTAGTGTAGCAGTAATGGCCACACTTTTTTTGTATTACATTCTATTCTGAGTTCAATAAATAGTTTCATAATTTCCAAGGGGCACTAAGTAATACTTTTCCTGGAAAGGGGGTGGTAGGCCAAAAAATTTGGGAACCACTGCTCTAGAGGAATGATTGGGAATGATTTTTCCAAAGTTACACAAATAATAATTAACAAAGGCAAATCCTAGACCTCTGAAAGGAAATCTTTCCACTATATCACATTGCCACTAACTAAAGTGATGGAGTTATAAGTATTGTAGGCTCATATTCATTGTCATTGAGTATATAAAACTATATTAAACACTACCAAATTTGCTCTATTTCACATCTCTTTGTTATTCTCTTTCTAGTATCATCTGCAAATAATCCAGAGAAATTCTGGATTTTGTTGCATGTTATATGCACTTTTTTGTCTTCAGTTGCTTTCCATTATACTTGGAAGCTATACTACTCATAATATTTTGTCATGATATTTTGTAAATTAACATGGTTCTTTTGGCTTCCATTAGGAAATCATATGTCTGCTAACAGTTACTTTGCTAAAGTTTCTGTGCTCTTCTGTCCGAGTGGTTGTGAATATTTTATATTGGTTTAACTTTTTTAGTAAAGTAATATTAGTCCAAATCAATATCTTCTTTCTTTTGTTGATTTCTCATTTCCATAATCTCCAGACTGTTTAAACATACTGTATTTTATTGTAGTTGCGCTTATTGTCTTCTCAATTTTTTTTGCTTTTCTTCGAAATTCTATTTATTTGAAGTTTGTACTAACAATTTTGTAACATAAGCACATGAAGATAGAAGTTTCTCTACTAAAAAATTCAGTTTTAATGATGTCATATTGAAGAAAGAATAATGTACAAATGTGAGACTTCTGAGTAATCTACAAACCTCACTTATTCCAGTTTCACAGAAACCATTTTTTTCAATATAGTTTTACTCTTCTTACCCAATGCTTACTATCATATTGAAGTTACTACATATCAAAAGTAAAAGAAATGAACTTCCTCCTCACATTTTCCTTATAAAATCTCTAGTTTCTTCAAAGCTCAGTTTCAAGTACTTTCTCTCTGACAGGTGACAGTCCATCTTGATTTCCAGGTGTTAGTCTCTACCACTATTCCAGGAAATGTATTACTTTGTATATATTTGTATTTTTTTATTTAATATTTTTATCATGTTATATCCAAACAAATAAATACAAGAACCTTGAGGGCAAAGATAATTTCATTTTTTTTTTACCAGTACTTACTGGTGCACCTGGCACATAGCAAGTATAGTAGGCTTGTTGAATGAATGAACACATGAATAAATGAGTGAATGAATTTCACTATATTTTTAGCTCCTGTAATGGATTTGAGAATGCCAATTATAATTCTTTTCGTTATGATTTGTTTGCTTCCTCAATGGGATAGACATTAAAGTAGGATGATATATATTCTAGGAAATTATTTTTCTTGTCACTTATGGGCAAAAGATAAAGCCAATTAAACTTCCAATTCATTATTGCCCTTTCTGAAGAGATCCTGTGAGTCCTAAGTTCATTTATCTGAAACTTCTTTTATGTCTTCCATTTTCACATACTTCTAGTTATGGGATTCTTAATCTGGGACCTGGAGATTCTTAAAATGTCCATGAAGAGATTTCAAGTTGTCAGTAAACTTGTTGAGAAAAAATTATAACTTTAATTCACTATAATTGGTTTTCTTTGCAATTCTATTTATTTTGTTTCATGTATTTAGAAAGATGATACTCACAATGAATCTGTATTGCCTCACTGTTAAAGGGGTCTAGGTCACAAAAACAATTAAGCACACATGTTAAGAGCATTATCAAATCAAATGTATTAATACTGTATGTTAATACTACCAATAATTCAGTTTGTAGATTACACAAGATTTAGATTCTTAGAACCCTCTAACCTTCTTCTAACAGTTTAATACAGAACTGAGTGCCATTTTACAGGTTTTCTTTTTTGTGTGTTCTCACCTAAATCCAATCAGCTAGATACAAACTTTCTAGTGAGGAGCCTTTCTGTTAACATTTAGGCCATTTTCAGGCCCATATCCAATGTACTTCCTAATTGACAGAACCTTTCAGAGCTGCTATCAAGGTGGCACAGCATTTATAAATACATGGTCCCCTTCAAAATCACAATAAGGCACTGAAGTAAAGCTACATTGAAGGCTTTTGCATTGGTCTAAAAAGTAATGATGGACACAACTAATCCCAAATTGCCTACAATCTACTTTTAAAAATGCATATTAAGTGTTGGAAGTTGACTAGGCAATTAATAAACATTTGTATCTTCCTTGGAGCCAGATTTATAAATATCTTTTTTGGATATCTTATTTAACTGCATTTCAGAACTGATAGGACTTTTTAACTACTCATTTTCCAATTTAACTGAAACAGGACATGATAAGCTATCAAGGATCATTAAAAAGTGAATGGTTTATGCATGCTCAGATGTAGGGTATGATTTTATAAGTCACAACCATACACTCTTCCCATTAATGACAAAAGGAATTTTGTCTGGTTAAAAACTACAGTTTAAATCTTATATGGGACAAATCATGACATTAATTCACTTTTGAAGCTATCAAATTCATTTTGTGTCTTGCACTTAGAAAGACTGGAGGATTGAGCCCTTATAAGTATGTAATAATTATGCATAAAAGAACAGTAAAAGGATAAGAAAATGTTTGTAGTGTCTCATAAAAATGATCCATGGATTCTTTCAGAAACCGGATATTGGTGCTTTCTGAGCTAACACTGATTTTCTACATTCATTATTTTTCTGTTACCAGAGAACCAAGTGATTAAAACATCTGGAATAATAAGACCGTGGTACATATAGTTACAGCATTAAAGATGTAAATTCAATATAAGATTCTCCTATTGAATAAAAGGGATTAAATATTTGTTAACAATAAATATTTTAATTCTTTTTCCCACTTAATCCTGTTAATTTACTTATTGACATGACTACAGCTATGGGAGAATCAGAGTATGGTTTTCCTAAAATCTTTTGTCATAAAAATGAGCTTTCAATGAAATCTTCATATCCATGGTATACACTATATTGATCAATATTTACTGATGTTAAATATTAAATAAAGATGTTTGAGTGAAATTATTTTTAGAACAGTTCTGTAATATAATTGCAAATGTGAGTTAATGTGCAATGGATAGAGTATTTACCTTTAAAGTTAGGAATAGCATGAAGATGATATTAGCAATTTGATGAGTTGTTCCAAGGTGTATATTATTTATCCATATTTTGTGAAGCTAATTTTCTATACTAGAAAAGCAAAAGTATGTGTTTCTGTGAAAATCCTTGACAATTAAAAATTAATTTACACATATTCATTATTTGTTACCAAATCCAGAAACTACATCTTTCCATATTTTTTTAGTGCAGTGTATTATAAATCATTTTGCTTAGTTATTTACAAAATTTTGGAGGCTGCCAGTAGATGGCATTATGGTTTCTGTAAGAGAGATGTTTATTGAGGGAAGGATTTTTCTTCAAGATAAAGGAAGAGGGAGGTAGAGATAAGATTCTGAGGTAAAAAACAACAACAAAAAAACAGCTCATATAAAATCTATCTCCAACTTAGGGAGGAAAAAATATTTTATTCATTGTTTCCTTTACCAATTCAATTTACAACATGCTAACAATTTTGACTAAATGTTAATAGTTAGATAGTTCTCAATATGTATGGATATTTTATTAAATCATAGGATCTCACAGTTGGTAAGAATCTCAAAGGGCCAGCTTGTTTTCTTGATATTTGTACAAAATTTCTTTCTACCATATATCTTGATAACATAGCTGAATAAAAATCCCTTTTATAAAAATTGAACTTTTGCCTAAAGATTTCCAGTAAGGGGATATTCACTACTTCTTAACATAGCCCATTCTAGTCTCCCTTTACAGACCTCTAATTATTGTAAAATTTTTCCGATAATAATTTACTGATTGATTGATTATCTGGTTCTCTTCATCACTTATGAGCCTCTCGTCTTTCCTTCTCCATATGACGTGATTTCAAATTCTTTCACTATCCTAGTTGCTTTTCTTTTGTTCTTCTTTGGCTTTATCAATGTCAATCCTAAACTAGACTGACCAAGATTAAATAAAAATCTCCAGATATAATTACTACCATAAGAAATTATGCTTCTTAAAGTACTATATGGTCATATTAATTTTCTTAGCTGATGTATCATATTACTGACTTGTGTTGAGTTTACAGTTCAGTAAAATCTCAAGTATTTTTCAGACAAAATCTCTGGGGCATTTTAATCCCAACTCCAACTCTCACAGAGTCTCTAGTCCTGCAGTATGTCTACATCTTCTCAAAGTCTTATGGAAGTTAAATCAGGGGATTATTGTTTAATGTCATTGGCTTGACCCCCTACTAATGTTCTTCACCAGAAAAATATCAGTTGAAAATCATTTAGCTACCCAATTTTTAAGGGTTTTTTAAAAATTTTTAATAGTGAGATATTACTGAAGTGGTACAATAAAAATAGTTGATACAAAATGTCCACTAAAGTCTATAACATTTTTATACAAGTACATAAAAAATAATGGGAAATAAGCTTAATTGGAGAAAGTACATGTGTCATAGGGGTAATTGACAACTCCTGATTCCTGAAATTATCTTCCATTTATGGATAGAGTGCTCTAAAAATTTCCCTTAAATATAGTATAGTTTTGTTTTGTTTTTTGTTGGGTTTCTTTTTTATTTTTATTTTGAATATTTTCCCATAGTTACATGTTTCATATTTTTTCCCTCTCCCCCAAACCTCCCTAACTCCCTTAGCCTATACACAAATGCACTGGGTTTTGCATGTATCATTGATTAAGACCTAATTCCATATTATTGATATTTGGACTAGAATTATCGTTTAGTGTCTACCTCCCCGATAATATCCCCATTGGCCCATGTGTTCAAACAATTGTTTTTCTTCTGTGTTTCTCCTCCCACAGTTCTTCCTCTGAATGTGGATAGTTTTCTTTCTCATAAGTCCCTCAGAATTGCTCTGGATCACTGCATTGCTGCTAGTAGAGAAGTCCATTATATTGGATTGTACCACAGTGTATCAGTCTCTGTGTACAGTGTTCTCCTGGATCTGCTCCTTTCACTTGGCATCAGTTCCTGGAGGTCATTCCAGTTCACATGGAATTCCTCCAGTTCATTATTCCTTTGAGCACAATAATATTCCATTACAAACAGATACCACAATTTGTTCAGCCATTCCCCAATCAAAGGACATTCTCCATTTTCTAATTGTTTGCCACCACAAAGAGCATGGCTATGAATATTTTTGTACAAGTCTTTTTCCTTATGATCCCTTTTGGGGGTATAAACAAAACAGTGCAATAGCTGGATCAAGAGGCAGATAGTCTTTTAAAGCCCTTTGAACATAGTTCCAAATTGCCATCCAGAATGGTTGGATAAATTCATAACTCTACCAGCAATGCAATAATGTCCCAATTTTGCCACATCCCCTCCAACATTCATTACTCTCCCCTGATGTCATTTTAGCCAGTCTTCTAGGTGTGAGGTGATACCTCAAGTTGTTTTGATTTGCAATTCTCTAATTATTAGAGATTTAGGACCCTTTCTCATATGCTTATAGATAGTTCTGATTTCTTTTTCTGAAAATTGCCTATTCATGTCCCTCGCCGATTTATTGATTGGGGGATGACTTGATTTTTTGTACAATTGATTTAGCTCCATGTGTATTTGAGTAATTAGACCTTTGTCAGAGTTTTTTGTTATAAAGATTTTTTTCCCAATTTGTTGCTTCCCTTCTAATTTTGGTAGCATTGGTTTTGTCTGTACAAAAACTTTTTAGTTTAATGTAATTAAAATTATTTACTTTACATTTTGTGATTTTTTTTCTCATTCTTGCTTGGATTTAAAATCTTTACTTTCAACAGATCTGACAAGTATACTATTCTGTGCTCACCTAATTTACTTATAGTTTCCTTCTTTATAGTCAAGTCATTCACCCATACTGAGTTTATTTTGGTATAGGGTGTGAGACGTTGATCTAGATCCACTCTCTCCGATACTGTTTTCCAATTTTCCCAGCAGTTTTTGTCTAATAGTGGGTTTTTGTCCCAAAAGCTGTATTTTTTAGGTTTATCATAGACTGTCTTGTTGAGGTCGCTTACCCCTAGTCTATTCCACTGATCCTCCCTTCTATCTCTTTGCCAGTACCATATTGTTTTTTTTTATAAGTTGTTTTTTTTTTATTTGTTTGTTTTTACCCTTGTACTTTGGTGTATTGTCTCATAGGTGGAAGAGTGGTAAGGGTGGGCAATGGGGGTCAAGTGACTTGCCCAGGGTCACACAGCTGGGAAGTGGCTGAGGCCGGGTTTGAACCTAGGACCTCCTGTCTCTAGGCCTGACTCTCACTCCACTGAGTTACCCAGCTGTCCCCCCAGTACCATATTGTTTTGATGACTACTATTTTATAATACAGCTTAAGATCTGGTTCTCCTAGGCCACCTTCCTTCATATTTTTTTCATTATTTCCCTTGATATTCTTGATTTTTGTTATTCCAAATGAACTTTGTTATAGTTTTTTCTAATTCAGTAAAAAAGTTTTTGGGTACTTTGATAGGTATAGCACTAAATAGGTAAATTAATTTGGGTAGGATGATCATTTTTTTAACATTTATTAATAATCATTTTTAACATGGTTACATGTTTCATGCTCCTACTTTCCCCTTCACCCCCCGCACTCCCCCCACCCATGGCCGACGCACTTTTCCACTAGTTTTGTCATGTGTCCTTGATCAAGAACAATTTCCCAATTGTTGGTGGTTGCATTGGTGTGTTAGTTTCGAGTCCACACCCTCAATCATGTCCGCCCCGACCCATGCGTTCAAGGAGTTGCTTTTCTTATATGTTTCCTCTCCTGCAGTCCTTCCTCTGAATGTGGGTAACATTCTTTACCATAAATCCCTCAGAATTGTCCTGGGTCATTGCATTGCTGCTGGTACAGAAGCCCATTACATTCAATTTTACCACAGTATATCAGTCTCTGTGTACAATGTTCTTCTGGCTCTGCTCCTTTCGCTCTGCATC
>NC_058130.1:490422698-490438788 GCF_016433145.1 Gracilinanus agilis | reverse complement strand
TTTCCTTCTTGAGCTCTGCCAGTTTCTCCTTTATGAATTTGGATGCTATACCACTTGGTGCATATATATTGAGCAGTGTTATTTCCTCATTGTTTATACTGCCTTTAATCAGGATGTAATGACCTTCCCTGTCTTTTTTAATCATATCTATTTTTACTTTGGCTTTGTCAGATATCATGATAGCCACTCCTGCCTTCTTTTTCTCATTTGATGCCCAAAAGATTTTGCTCTTACCCTTAACCTTGAACTTGTGTGTGTCTACCTGCCTCATATGTGTTTCTTGTAGACAACCTATGGTAGGATTTTGGTTTCTGAACCACTCTGCTATTTGCTTCTGTTTTATGAGTGAGTTCATCCCGTTCACATTCAGAGTTACAATTGTTAGTTGTGTATTCACTGACATTTTTTGTATCCTCCCCTAGACCCACTCCTTCTTATTGCACTATTTTCTTTTACACCAGTGGTTTGCTTTCAGCCAGTATCCCTTTCCCCTCCCTTGATTGACTTCCCTTTCTGTCCCCTCCCTTGTTGTTCCCTTCTTTTTGTCTTTTTAAAGAGCGAATGAATTCCCTCCCCCTTCTTCTTCCCTCCCTTTTTGGCCTCCCCACTCCCCTGCTCCCTTTGGTTTATCCCTTCTGACTTTCTCAGTAGGGTTAGATGGAGTTTTTTATCCAGATGGATAATAAAGCTACTCTTCCTTCTCCGGGTTGATTACACTGAGAGTAAGGTTTGATTATTACCTCTTAATGCTCTCTTCCTCTCCTTCTTATGGTAGTATTTATCCCCTCCCCTTCCCATGCCCTCTTTGTGTGTAATAGAATATCTTATTTTTCTTATTTACTCGGATTTTTCTTGGTGTCCCCTACTATTCCTCCCCTCTTTCCCACCCCCCATGTCATCTTAGACCATTTAGTATCCTGTCCTCTCCCTATGAATTATTCTTCTGGTTGCTATAATAGTGAATATTATAATAGTGTATAGAGTTCACTACAGAGAATTATACATAGCATTTCTCCACGTAGTAATACAGATAATTAGATCTTATTTATGCCCTTAAAGAGTCAAGCTTAAAAGACTATGAGTTTTCTTCCTTTTCCCTCTGTTTTTTATTTACCTTTTCATCTTTCTCTTGATATCTGTTGTTGAGTGTCAAACTTTCCAATTAGTCCCGGTCTCTTTTGTGCAAAAACTTGGAATTCTTCAATTTTGTTGAATGCCCATACTTTCCCCTGAAGTATATGGTTAATTTCGCTGGGTAGTTGATTCGTGGCTGAAGGCCCAGCTCTCTTGCCTTTCTGAATATTGTATTCCAAGCCTTGCGTTCTTTTAGTGTTGAGGCTGCCAGATCCTGTGTGATCCTTATTGGTGCTCCTTGATATTTGAATTGTCTCTTTCTGGCTTCTTGTAAGATTTTTTCTTTGACTCGAAAGCTCTTCAATTTCGCTATTATATTTCTGGGTGTTGACTTTTCTGGGTCCAGTTTAGAGGGTGTTCTATGGATCCTTTCAATGTCTATATTGCCCTCTTGTTGTAGAACTTCAGGGCAATTTTGCTGAATAATTTCTTTGAGTATGGAGTCCATGTTTTTATTAATTTCTGCCTTTTCTGGAATACCAATGATTCTCAAGTTATCTCTTCTAGACCTGTTTTCTTGGTCTGTCACTCTCTCATGGAGATATTTCATGTTTCCTTCTATTTTATCAGTCTTTTGACTTTGTTTTATTTGTTCTTGTTGTCTTGAGAGATCATTGGTTTCTAAATGTTCGATTCTAGCCTTTAAGGACTGGTTTTCCTTTTCAATCTGGTCATTTTTGGTCTTCAGTTGTCTTGTCTCACTTTCCAATTGCGAAATTCTGCCTTTTAAACTGTTATTTTCTTGCCAGATTTCTTCCATCTTCCTTAGCATTTCATTTTTAAACTCTTCCATAACTTGTGACCAGCTTTCATTTTTTTGGGGAGGTTTGGATTTTTGTTTTCCCTCCTCTGTTGTCTGGATTTTCTCTGTGTAGAAGTTGTCCAGTGTTCCAGAATTTCTCTTGATGGTCCTTTTCTTCTGGACTTCCTTATTGCTGGCCATTGTTAGCCCCGCCCCTTTTCCGCTTTGTCTTTGCACTCCGGGTCTGCCTGGGCCTTGCAAGCTTGGGGGGGGGGGGGGGCTCCGGTCTCCTTGTCCTCGGGGTCAGGCCTCCTGGTAGTTCCCGGTCTGCCCCTCTGCCCGAGGTTCCTTCAGCAGTCTTTGGGGCTGCTTCCACAGCCACGCTCAGGTCTGCACCGGGTCCTCACTGGAGGTCCAAGCCTGGGCTGGAGATCGTTATTCAAGCCTAGGGCACTGCCTTTGCCTGTGCTGATGCTCTTAGGGCCCTGCTTTCACCCCCGCAGAAGGTAGTGAAAGTCCATGGGCTGGAGATCTTTATTCGCCCCTGAGGCGATGCCTTCAGCGCTTGGGAAAGGTCACGTTTTAGGGGCCTTTGTCCAGGCCCAAGGCGGTGCCTTCACCCAAGTGGGCGCTCGGGGAAAGTCCCCAGCCACCTGGGGTCCCTCATCTTGCAGCGCACAGGTACAGGCTCCGGGGCTGCCAGTGATTATCTGGTTGCCCCAGTCCTGTTTACCCGCTTGTGCGGTGTGGGGGGTGGGGGAGGGGCTTCTTCCTCTCGTGTTTTAGTGAGAGCTTTTTCACCCCTTTAAAGTGTGGAAATGCCCCGATTCTGCGTACCTTCAATGCTGCGCTCTGTTGTGGGGTTCCTTCGTTCCTCTGGACTCGTTTTTATGTCCCCTTGAGGGGTCCTGTGTGGTTCGGTCAGGAGAGATCGAGCAGCTGCTCCTTACTCTGCCGCCATCTTAACCGGAAGCCTAGGATGATCATTTTTATCATGTTAGCTTGTCATACACATGAGCACTCAGTGTTTTTCCAATTGTTTAGATCTAGTTTTAATTGTGTAGAAAGGGTTTCGTAGTTGTATTTGTTTAATGCCTGTGTTTGTCTTGGCAGATAGATTCCTAAGTATTTTATATTGTCTAGTGTGATTTTAAATGGAATTTCTCTTTCTAACTCTTCCTGCTGTTATGTGTTGGAAATATATAGAAATGCTGATGATGTGTGTTTATTTTCTATGCTGCAACTTTGCTAAAGTTGTTGATTATTTCCACTAAATTTTTAGTTGATTCTCTAGGATTTTTTTAAGTAGACCATCATATCATCTGCAAAGAGTGAAAGCTTGGTCTCCTCACTGCCTATTTTAATACCTTCAATTTCTTTTTCTTCAATAATTGCTACTATAAGTGTTTCTAGTACAATGTTAAATAAAAGAGGTGATAATAATGGGCATCCTTGTTTCACTCCTGATCTTATTGGAAAGGCTTCTAATTTATTCCCATTGCATATGATGCTTATTGATAATTTTAGGTATATACTGTTTATTATTTTTAGGAAAGGTGCTTCTATTCCTTTACTTTCCAGGGTTTTCAATAGGAATGGGTGCTGTATTTTGTCAAAGGCTTTTTCAGCATCTATTGAGATAATCATGTGATTTTTGTTTGTTAGTTTGTTGATATGGTAAATTATGTGAATGGTTTCTCTAATATTGAACCATCCTTGCATCTCTGGTACAAATGTCACCTGATAATAATGAATAACCCTTGTGCTCACTTGCTGGAGACTTTTTGCTAGTATTCTGTTTAAGATTTTTGCATCCATGTTCATTAAGGAAATTGGTCTATAGTTTTCTTTCTCTGTTTTTGGTCTACCTGGCTTTGGGATCAGTACCATATTTGTGTCATAAAAGGAGTTTGATAGAACTCCTTCTTTTCTTAGTCAAATAATTTGTATAGTATTGGAATTAGTTGTTCTTTGAAGTTTTGATAGAATTCACTTGTGAATCCATCTGGTCCTGGGGATTTTTTCTGATGGAGTTCTTTGATGGCTTGTTCAATTTCTTTTTCTGAGATGGGATTGTTTAAGTATTCTATTTCTTCTACTGGTAATCTAGACAATTTATATTTTTGTAAATATTCATCCATCTCACTTAGATTGCTATATTTATTGCCATGTAATTGGGCAAAATAGTTTTTAAAGATTGCCTTGATTTTCTCTTCATTAGAGGTGAGGTCTCCCTTTTCACTTTTGATACTGATAATTTGGTTTTCTTCTTTCCTTTTTTAATTAGATTGACCAGTACTTTGTCTGTTTTATCTGTTTTTTTCAAAGTACCAGCTTCTAGTCTTATTTATTAATTCAATAGTTATTTTACTTTGAATTTTGTTGATTTCTCCTTTAATTTTTATAATCCCTAATTTAGCTTTTAATTGGGCATTTTTAATTTGTTCCCTTTCTAGTTTTTTGATTTGCATGCCCAATTCATTAACCTTTGCCCTCCCTAATTTGTTAATATATGCACTCATGAATATAAATTTCCCCCGGAGTACTGCCTTAGCTGTTTCTCACAGATTTCAGTATGATGTCTCATCATTGTCATTTTCTTCAATGAAATTATTAATTGTTTCTATGATTTGTTCTTTAACTAACTATTTTTGGAGAATCATATTATTTAATTTTCAATTAATTTTTGATTTGTCTGTCCATGTGTCCTTACTAATTATTATTTTTATTGTATTATGTTCTGAAAAGGTTATATTCATTATTTCTGCTCTTTTGCATTTGTTTGCCATGTTTCTATGACCTAGTTCATGGTCACTCTTTGTGAATGTACCATGTGCAGCTGAAAAGAAGGTACATTCTTTTTTTGTCCCTATTTATTTTCCTCCACATATCTATTAACTCTAATTTTTCTAGGATTTCATTCACTTCCCTTATCTCTTTTTTATTTTTTTTTGTTTGATTTATCTAGATCTGATAGTGGGGGGTTCAAACCTACCACTAGAATAGTTTTGCTGTGTATTTCCTCCTTGAGTTCTGCCAATTTCTCCTTTAGAAATTTGTATGCTATACCATTTGGTGCATACATGTTGAATATTGTTATTTCCTCATTGTCTATTCTGCCTTTTATCAGGATGTAGTTACCTTCCCTGTCTCTTTTAATCAGATCTATTTTTACTGTGCCTTTGTCAGATATCATATTGGCTACTCTCCCTTCTTTTTCTCAGTCCAGTTGAAGCCCAATAGATTTTGCTCCAGATTTTGACCTTAAACCTATGTGTGTCCACCTGCCTCATGTGTGTTTCTTATAGACAACATATGGTAGGATTTTGGTTTCTAATCCACTCTGCTCTTTGCTTCTGTTTTATGGTATGGTTCATCCCATTCACATTCAAAGTTATAATTATCAGTTGTATGTTCCCCAACATTTTGGTATCCTCTCCTATTTCTACCCCTTCTGCTTACACTATTTCCTTTAAAGCAGTGGTTTTCTTTAAGCCAGTAACCCTTGTCCCCTCCCTTGATTTAATTCCCTTTCTACTCCCTCCCTTATTATTCTCCTCTTTTTATTTTTAAGGCCTAATGATTTCCCTCCTCCTCTCCTCCACTCCCTTTTTTGACCTCCCCCCACTCCCCTTGGTTTATCCTTTCTGACTTTATCTATAGGGACAGATAGAATTCTATATCCTAATGGATATAGCTACTCTTCCCTTTCAGGCTTAATTCCACTGAGAGTAAGGTTTAACTATCATCTATTAATGCTCTCTTCATCTCCTTCTTATAATAGTATTCATCCCCTCCCTTTCCCATGCCCTCTTTGTGTGGTATAGAATATCCTATTTATCTTATTCATTCAAGTTTCTCTTGGTGCCATCTATTATTCCCCCCAACTTTTTCCCCCCATGTCATCTTAAACCATTTAGTACTCCAACCTCTCCCTATGAATAATTCTTCTAATTACTATAATAGTGAACACAATTTTTGAGAATTACACATAATATTTCTCCATATAGGAGCACAAATAATTTGATCTTATTGAAGCCCTTAAATAAGCAAATTTAAAAATAAGAATTTTCTTTCTTTCTCCTCTCTTTCTTATTTACCTTTTCATGTTTTTTTTGGTTTTTGTGGTTGGATATTGAACTTTCCATTTAGTCCTGGTCTTTTCTGTGCAAATATTCGGAAATCTTCTATCTTTTTAAATGCCCATACTTTCCCCTGGAAGTATATAGTCAATTTTTATGGGTAGGTGATCCTTGGTTGTAGACCCAGTTCTCTTGCCTTTCTGAATATCATGTCCCAAGCCTTGTAGTCTTTTAGTGTGGAGGCTGCCAGATCTTGTGTGATCCTGATTGGTGCTCCTTGATATCTGAATTGTCTCTTTCTGGCTTCTTGTAATATTTTTTCTTTGACTTGGAAGCTCTTGATTTTAGCTATTATATTCCTGGGGTTGTCTTTTCAGGGTTTAGTGTAGAGGACGATCTATGGATCCTTTCAATGTCTATATTGTCCTCTTGCTATAGAACTTCAGGGCAGTTTTGCTGAATAATTTCTTTTAGTATGACGTCCAAATTTCTATTAGTTTCTGCTTTTTCAGGAAGACCAATAATTCTCAAATTGTCTCTTCTATACCTGTTTTCTTGATCTGTCATTTTATCAGTGAGATATTTCATATTTCCCTCTATTTTGCCAGTTTTTTTACTTTGCTTTTATTAGTTCTTGCTGCTTGTGAGATTGGCTTCTTCTTGCTAAATTCTAGTCTTTAGAGACTAGTTTTCTGCTATAATCTTTTGATTTTCCTTTTCAATTTGGTCTATCCTGTTTTCCAGTTGTTTAATTTTGGTCTTCAATATGCTCATCAATTCTTTTGTTTTGGGGGCATCTTTCTCTAATTTGGTCGTTCTGTCTTTTAAACTATTAATTTCCTTTTAAGCTGTTTCCCACTTTTCTTGCCAAATCTCAGATTTGAACTCTTTAAGAGCTTGTCACCAATTTTCATTTTTTTGGGAAGGACTGGATGTGATTACTTGTTTGTCCTCCTATGCTGTCTGCTCTGTTGTCTGGATTGTTTTTGTGTAAAAGTTATCAAGTGTTAAAGCTTTCTTCTTGTCCTTTCTCTTGGGTAATTCTTGGGCATTTTTTCCCATTATCATTATTATGCTGTTTTTCTTTTTCAGTCAGAAGTCTGGGTGAGGCAGGCAGGCTCTCTATCTATTGAGATGTGGAGCATTTTTTGCCTGAGTCACAGTGCACAGCTGCCCCTCTCAGCTTTATCGTCATGCCCAAGGTTTGTGGTCTTTAGGCTCCTGGGGTCTCAAGTCAAGCTGTTCTCAAGGTCAAGATTCTTGGTTGTCCCCTTGATTGCTCCTCTGCCTGAGCCTTCTTTAAAGGTCTCAGCATGCTTCTTCCACAGTCAGGCAGCTCTCTGAGCTAGGTCCCTGCCCAAGGTCCAGGTGCAAGGTCCGCACCCAGGGTCTGCACTTAAGGCCTGCTTTCAGAGGCCCCTCTTGGTGTCTTAAGTCTTGCTGCTCTCAGGAGCAGGCCCTGGTGATCCTAGGTAGCTGCCAAGAACTTAATGAATGCCCCAAGCTTACTCTAACTCTTGTGAGCTGTCACTGGCACTGTAGGTGGTATGTGTATATGTGGGTTGATCAGGTCTCTCTTTAGTGAGAGCTATTTCACCCCCATATAGAGTAGAAATGCCCAAATCCCACGTACCTTCAATGCTGAGCTTTATTGTGGGGTCCCTTTGTTCATCTGGATTTGGTTTTTGTGTCCTTTTGAGTTGTCATGTGTAGGTGGATTAGGAGAGATAAGTGCCCTGTTTCTACTCTGCAGCCATCTTAACCCAAAATTCTTTTATTGGGTTGCTCATAGCCATTTATACCAATCTTCCTTTGACTCCTAATACAGACAGTGTCATTAGATGACCTGTAGATATGGTTGGGGTATTCTATAGAGATATCTAAAAAACTTCAGACCCATTGTAGCCCTTTAGATCCTCCTTTTCCCAACATGTTCAGGGATGCTACAAAGTTCAGCAGATTGGTAAGGTGGTCCAGGTTAACAGAAATAAATATGTGATCTATATAGAACATGTGTAGCAGGGAGAAAGCTAATGGTACAACTCTCCATGTAGGCATTCATCCCAGAAAGGTGGTTATCATAAGAGTAAACAGTACAAAGATCACAAAAAGATGTTTGAACAAAAAGCCAAAACTAGCCAAATAGAAAGGGAAAAGGACAAATATAAGGAAGAAACTATTGGAAAACAATACAAGAGTAAAATTTAAATGACTATAATTAAATAGTTAGAATGACCAAAAATACAGTGTTGTGATGAGAAGATCCAACGCTGAAGTCAAGGCCTCTTTTTACCCCTCACTAATTTCTTCCTAGGGGGTTTTGGCTAAAGGACCATCATCACTGTACTCTCAGAAACTCCACAATTCTAATCTAACAATGTGTGTGTATGTGTGTGTGTGTGATTATAATCTCTACAGATGCAGATGCAAATGAAAATGAATCAGCAGAGACAATGACAAAATCCTTCAGCCACTTAGGATATACATCCTGTCATTGCATTTCTTCCAATGTCTTTTAAAGTCTTTCATGTAAGCACAAAGTTTTTGACTGTTGATTAATTGATGGATAAATATATGTTCTTACATACTTATGTTATCCAAACAAAAATGAGGTAGGGGGCTTGAGGAGGGTCAGAATTTTTAATTTAATGTTCTCAGAGACATTATTCTTCTGACTTCAAGCCTCACATCTCCTGCTGCCTTTCAGATATTTCAAACTAAATAACCAGTTGACATCTTAAAATTTATATGCCCAAAATGGAATTCATTATCTTTTCCCTGTAAAGTTTCTTCATGTCTTATTTTCCTTAGTACTGTAGAAAACTACACTTTCCTCTAAGTTCCACAAATTGGCAATCTAGGTTGAACTCAATGCCTCACTCTCACTCTCACATCAAATTTATAACCAGAACCTGCCTCTTCTCTCTTATGACACTGCCACCACCCTAATACAATCCCTTATCACCTCATTCCTGGAATATTGGAGTAACCTGCAAATAGGTTTGCCTGCCTCAAGTTTTTCCCTACTCTAATCCATCCTCAATTTAACCACCAATTTGGTTTTTGCAAAGTGTAATCCCAGGTTTGTCCCTTTCTTAGTTACTAAATACCAGTGACTTCTCATTGCTTCCAGGGTCAAATGTAAAAAGCTTTGTTTGGCATTCAAAACCTTTTATAACCTATTTTGCTCCTACTTTTCCAGTCTTTTTGAACTATATTTCTTTCTATATAATCTTCAGTCCAATGACACTAGCCTCTTTGTTGTTCCATGAACAGGACAATCCATCTCTCCAGTCAAGGCAAATTTTCTGGTGATCCTCATGCTTGGAATGCTCTCCCTCCTCATCACCACCTACTGATTTCCCTGGCTTCCTGTAATTTCCAATTCAAATTCCCATTTTTATAGGAAGCCTTTCTCAGCTTTTGATTCTAGTACTTTCACTGTCTTATTTACTTCCTATTTTCCCCATGTATAGCTTTTTTTCTACATATTTATTTACTTTCAATCTCCTTCATTTGACTGTGAGCACCTTAAGAGTGAAGGTTGAATTTTGCCTCTTTGGGTACTTTGGCACATGGTAAATGCTTAATAAAAGTGATCAAATAATCTTAATAAATATGAACTCTGACTTATTGGTTTATAATTCTCAGGAAAAAGTATGTGTGAAGGGTTAATTAGAGAAAGATATAAATGTTAACTTGGGCAGAGACCTCAACTGCCCAAAGGTTAGGAATTTTCCTAAATGAAGACTTTAGAGTAATTATAACTAAATTCATAACTTTTCTTCTAAAATGAATTCACTAAAGCTTCAGAGAAGGAAACTCTATGAACAAGGGAATTATTTTGCCCCTAGGCTAAATAAAAGATAATTGTGGTAACTGGGTGTGATTTTTAAGAAGTAGAAGGATTTTATTTCTATTAAAATTAATCTTATTTGATTCTACCCAGAGCTCTAAACTGTTAGGATATCTCTTGGATTATCATCCATTTATAATTCATTCTGTCAGCTAACCTTCCTATTTTTGTATCATACAAATATTGTTAAGTGTACCATCTGTTCTTTTGTTGAGGTTATTCATAAAATTGTTAAATAACACAGGGCTATGCAAAGATCATAGGAATACTACCCTAGAAAGTGCCTTCCAAGTTGGCATCAGGTTATTAATAAATATTTTTTGGAGGCTGGTCATTAACATAATCTAGCTAAATTCTCTTTTCTGTAGCATGTTTTTAATTGATTTGAAAATATCTAGATGAACTGTATCATTTTTCTTTAAACTATTTTTACAATGAACAAAATCTAGCTCCTTTTCCTTCCAACTTACCATCTTCTATTGAACAAGAAAAATAAGGAAAAGAAAAAAAAAACTTGTTCTAACTATTTATACTCAAGCAAAACTTTTTGTGCTGAGTCCATTGCCATTTTTATCTACTATTCTTATTAATTGTATGAAAAGAAAATGAAGTAAGCGTAGAATTTTTCTTGTTAAAGTTTTGCCTCTTAGTGATGACCACTTAACTTTGAGAAACTTTCTGTGGTATTTTTAATAATAAGTTCAAGAATTTTTCAAGTAAAAAGCCAAGCTCGTTAATCTAGAATTTCCAGACCCTATTCGCTTCTCTTAAAAAAAAAAAAGAATGGTAGTAACATTTACCTTTCTCTAATCCATTAGTCCATTTTCCAATTCTACAAGACCATTCATAGACCTCCTATGGCTCAGCAAGCCCATAAATGACTTATTTCAGTGCCAAGTGATATATTTCATTTAAGACTGGTAACTTGTACTCATCAAAGACAGCAAAATACTCTATTTTTTTCCTGCTTACCTTAGACATCAACTCAGATATTTTTAATTCTTCCCTTTTTTATGGAAAAATCATACTCCTTGGACACTTTCTGACTCAATTAACAAAACTTTTTCTAACCAAAAAGACTTCCTACAGATTTTGTTATACAGAGCTATTTCTAATAGTACCCCTAAAATTATTCTTACAGGGAAATGTCATGCTTTTATATTTACTTCTTTTTACCTTTTTTTTGCTTTGATGTTTTGTTTCTTCTAAAAAATAAAGTCGATTAAGGAATTTCCTATGCATCTGCATCAGTCCCTTTAGGCAATTCCCCCATTCTTTCTTATTGGAGTTCTTCCCCTTTAGGCCTTTAGAATTTCATTAAGTCAAATAATATGAACAGGCAGGTATCAGATGCAAAAATGAAAGCCATCTCTACCCATATTTTAAAAATTTTCCAAATCACTATTAATTAGAGAGATGCAAATTAGAATAACTCTGAGATAACTACCTCACACTTATAAGATTGTCTAATATGACCAAAAAGAAAAGTAATAAATATTGGAAGGGATATGAGATAGTTGAGACATTAATACACTTTTAGTGGAGTTGTGTAATGATATGGCCATTCTAGAGAGCAATTTGAAGCCATCCCCAAAGGGCCATAAAACCATGCATAAAACTTTTAACCCAACAATACTACCAGTATCTGAATCCCAAATATATCAAAGATAAGGAAAAAGGACCTACTTAATTAAATAAAATATTTATAGTAGCTCTTTTTGTGGTGTAAAAGAACTAGAAAATAGAGGGATGTCCATCAATTAAGAAATAGTTGAACAAGTTGTATTTTATATAATGAAATTACATAATGGTATTATTGTAATGGAATAGTATTGTAACAGAAGAAATGATGACCAAGATAACTACATAAAAAATAAAGGCACATATGAACTGATGCAAAGTGAAATGAGCAGAATGAGAACATTGTACATAGTAACAGCAATAATGTATGATGGTCAACTGTGAATGGCTTAACTACTATCAGCAATGCAAGGCTATAAGACAATTCCAAGAAAGGCATGATGAAAAAGGCTATCCATTACCATAGAAGGAACAAATGGAATATGAATTAAGATTGAAGCATATTATGATTCATTTTATTTCATGAGTTTTTTTTCTCACATAAGCAATATGTCTCCTTTCACAACATGACACACATAGAAATATATATTGCATTATAGTTTAGGTATAAAGTATATATTGCCTTCCATCTTAGGGAGGAGGGAAGTGAGAGAAAGAGTCAGAGAACATAGATCCTAAAATATCAGAATATGACTATTAAAATTATATAGATATGTAATTGGGAAGGAATATAATAAATATACAAATTATAAACTAGAAATTGCATTCTTAAACACTTTTCATTCCTCTGATGGTGATTAGACATGTAGAATTAAAAATATTACTATCCAGTCCTTGAATACTAGGAAATTTAACATTTCAAAATTCAGGAAGCATAGTATATTATACCGACCCTCCCATATCTGCTAAAGTTCATATTCCCTTCCTTTTTCCCAACACCCAGTTTCTTCCACATCAGTGAAAATCAGTTCCAGGACCATTTACTGATATTTAGGGATTCATGTTCTCTTCCTCCTCCTTTCTCCTCCCCCTTCCCCAAGATGGCAGTTAATATAAGTTATACATGTGACATTTTGCAATACAGATTTAATCCATGTTTATCATGTTGTAAAAGAAAACACATTGCTTATATAAGGAAAAAGTTCATGACAGTGTTATAGTGAAGAATAGTGTGCTTTGATCTGCATTCAAATGCTATCAGCTCTTTCTATGGTGGTGAGTAGCTTTTTCTTTCATGAGTCTTTTGAAATTATCTTAGATCATTGCATTTGCTGATCATAGGTAAGTTATTCACAATTGATCATGAAACATTATTGCTGTTACTGTGTATCATATTCTCCTTGTTTTGCTTACTTCATTTTGCATTACTGCATATGTCTTTCCATGTTTTTTTAATGACCAATCTTTTTTTAATGACCAATCTGTTTTTGTGTATCTGTTCTTAATATACAAACCAATATTTTTCTCTTGCTGGACCCTTCTCTGTCCTTTTGCTTTTGAATGAAGTACAGTATCTGCTGCCCTGAGCCATTATTTCACATGACATTTCATCATCTTACATTGTAGTGTTTATGACTAAGGATTCATAAAAAGAATACACACAAATACACACAAAAAGAATTCACAAAAAGATGAAAATAGTTATGTCTAAGAGCCAATATCTGATGCAATTGAAGAGGAGATTTAGAAAATTTTCTAGGAAATACTCAATTGGACCATACAAACTAATCAGATACAGAATTTATTCTTAATCTCAGCCAATCAATAAGTATTTATTAAGCACCTATTATTATATGCCAGGAATGATGCTGAGAGTTAAGAGATACAAAAAAAGTAAAAGACAACCGCTGTCCTTAAAGAGTTCACAATACAGGTAGCTATGGATAATACTATAGCTAGGAAGAACTAAATCCTACCTCTGACACTCCCTACTTGTATGATGTTCTGCATGACACATAAAATCTCTAAATCTCACTCTCTGAAGAGAAGTCAAGTTGGGGGGAAATAATCATATTGAATTTCTCTTTCAGGGTCTCATTTCATGTATATATATATAATTAGGTAATTCTTATAAAGTATTTAGCACCATCCCTGGAATATAGTACATACTTAATAAAATAATTCTCTTGTCCAGTGCTGATATACGATACTGACTCAAATGTGTAAAAATAAGGATGATTCTCAGTTGATAAATGACAGTTTTCAGGGGATGAAATTCAACTTATCAATATCCATAAGAAAAAATATTCTAAATCACCAATAATTTAAAAAAACTTCAAATTAAAGCAGCTCTGAGACTCTACCTCATACCCATAAGATTGGGAAAGTTATAAAAAGGAAAATAAAATATGTGGTAGGGACTTTGGGAAAACAGGTTTCTTAATAAGAGGGAGATAGAAATTGCTTCACCTGTTCATGAAAGCAAAAGATACTAATTTCTACATGGCTTACTGACCAATTTTACAGCTATGATAATGACCAATGATTTGTATACTGCATAGAAGTATTACATTTTTCCATCATGCCACTTTTTCAAATAAAAAGTTGTAAGGAACCTAGCATTGTAAGCCCTGAATCAAATCACATCATATACACACATACAGAGACACCCAGACACCCCCCCCCCACAAACACACACAAATTATTACACTGAAGCCCTAGGAAATACCTTGTAACTAATTACCATCATTTTTAGTCATTTGTATGTGTACAGTCAAACAATTGATTTAGAACAAAGATCAAATTAATACAAAGGCAGAATATAAACCAAAAAAATATTTAATATAAAACTAATATGATCCAACTTTTACTTTTAACAGTTTATTGATACCAAAAATAAGTGGACAGAAAAAATACTATTAAGCTCTTATAAGAATTTAATTTAGAAGTTTTAACTGATATGAATTAATTTCTATATCAAGGAATAAAATAAACAAAAAAGCCCTTAAAATCATGTCAGTATGCAAATGCTTGGCCTATTTTCTAAGCAAAGAGATATGCCAGCCAAAGAAAACAGCATAAAATCTAAATCAATTTGTAAAATTTTATAGTAAAGGGTAGAATAACAATATGAGTGTTATTGTCTAACAAAATAGCAAGAAGCAGTGATGAGAAAAATAGTTGATGAGAGACTCAACTAAGCAATAAACTAGGATAGCAGACAACTGGAAAAATTTGCAAAGATTTGAATAAAATATATTTTTCACCATTAATAACAATAAAGCCACTGTATTTGCACCTTATTATCAGATGTGTGCGAATAGGAAGGGGAAGTGAAACAAAGGAATCATAGGTGGCAAAATCTGCCAGAATCAACTACTTAGACACAATGAAGTTCCATCTTGAAGTCAGGACACAATTCTGAAGATGTTGAAAGATCTATTCATATAGTATATAGAAGAGGGACAATGCTGAAAGTATTTTAAAAAATCTTTGAGGCCAGTTAATGCTAATACAAGTACTAATCATAATTACTGAAGATGATGATGATGATGATAAAATGACCAAGGTAACATCTCTAACATCTTGCCTATATACAAGCTTTTCCATTTATATGCATCTTAAAGAAAATTCTTCAGAGGCATTGAGGATATCCTTGATAAAGATATCACAAGGGAACAAACAGGGCTTTCACAAGTAAGAGTTGACATAATTATCCTTACTATCACATGGTTTGCTAAAAGAGGTAAAGAATACAGGCTGTTGCTATGACTATTCACTATAAGAAAGCATTTGATTTGCTAGAACAAATTGCCACTTTAAAATTTTTCACCTAACAAGGTATCTCAGGTCATAATTACAGATGATTCCTATAAAGATTAACAAAAAAAAAACCAAAGATAATATTTTGATGAATTTCTGAGCATCAATTTTCAAGTGAGTGATAAAAGAGAGATTCATTCTCACTGAAGTCTTTGGCCACTCTTAGGGAAGAGATACAGTGCAGAGTGGGAGAAAGAAGCAGATTTATTTTAGAGAGAAATTCTTCTAAATAATCTTGTTTGGAGATGACATTACACTGATGGAATCAAGGCCTAGCATATTCCTGAGTAACCTCAATGAAAGTAATAGCCATTGAGAAAAGGCTGTGCTAATTGTCCCAACTGGAAAAACAACATAACATGAATAAAGTATCACCAGTTATCTGGGCTATATTTGTTACAAGCACCAAAATACAGAAATCATTCATTTGTCTAAGTTATAAGTTGTGTTCTGTGTTGTATGTGCGTTTGTGTTTACCATGCTTTTGATTTCATTAACTTCTAATGAGGAGTTTCCTTTATAAATGCAGAGCTACACTTTCTCTGTGGCTTTTACAACTTCTAGACTTGGAGAGCTGTCTGTGGTACAGAGACTTATCTCTGCCCCCCTTCCCCACATATACACATAAAAAAATAAACAAACATATATGAATATGTGGTGATGAATACTTTTTCATTCCCCCCACACATAGCACATTGACATAAGGGAGGTAGGAAGAGAGAGACATACACATGCACACACAGAGAGAGAGATGGAGACAGAGAGAGAGAGAGAGAAGACGGAGACAGAGAGAGAGAGAGAGAGAGAGAGAGAGAAGAGAAACAGAGAGGAGAGAGACAGAGAAGAGAGAGAGATGGAGAGAGAGAGAGATAGAGAGAGAGAGAGAGAGAGAGAGAGAGAGAGAGAGACAGAGAGAGAGAGAGAGAGAGAGAG
>NC_058130.1:490390829-490402706 GCF_016433145.1 Gracilinanus agilis | reverse complement strand
ATATATATATATATATATATATATAAAACCCATATCATATTACCTGTCATCTTGAGGAAGGGGAAAGGGAGGGGAAGAATAAGGATTTTGAAATGTCAGAAAATGATTATTGAATATTTTATCAACAGGTAATCTAGAGAAAAAAAGTTAAAATAAAATAAAAAATGAGTTGAAATATTAATTGGAAAGGGAAGAAAATAAAGACATAGCTTAGAATGGGCCCCACAAATCAAAAGGAAGACAATAAGTGTATGGGTTGCACTCTATTGAACTTTGCAAATTTGTTCCTGAAACAAATTTTTAAAAAATCTTGTTTAAAATCAATATTCTGGTGATGTTATATGACTACATAAATCATAAAAATCACAATGAGGAGATGCGAAGCAGACCTACATAAACAACAACAGCATGTTATTTATAGCAGATTATAAGGTAATATAAAATCATCTGAGATATATAAATGCAAAGAGAATTAGATTGATCATGTACTATAACATGGAAAGTTAATGTGCTTCACTGATGTCCACTTAACATATGGATATACACAACACGAAGACACACTGAGAACTGGGAGGGAGGGAGGCTTTATGGAGGGGAGCTCTAAGTGATTTATAAGAGAACATGGTCTCTATTCATTCCAAATGAAAAGACATGCCTAAGTCACAGTCTACACAGTTGGAGGTACTGGCCATAGTGTTAAGATTAGAGATCCATTAAATAAATAGTACCACAAGATAGTGAAGTATAAACTGAGAGAAGATATTTAAGATGGCAAAAGAAAGGTCATGACTACCAAACCTCCCCCCCAAATCTGTCTTACAAAATGACCACAGAAAACTCAAGTAGAACTTTGAACAGGTAAGACCAAAAAAAAAAGTCATAGTCATTTTCCCAGCCTAGGACTGGTTCGGAAGATAGAAAAAGGAGGGCTTCAGAACCTGGGATGGAGGTAGGCTGGGAGTGTGGTATGGAAAGGAGCATTGAATAGCTAGCTATAGAGAGAAACCATCGGATCATTGTACAACTACTGGAAGCTGGATTGGGTGTCATTTGGAAGTTCTGTTGCCTGTTACTCAGTTCCCTTCACAGTTAGGACTGAAAGGAGTGATCCCAGTCACAAAGGCAGCGCAGAGACCTTACTCATGAAAAGACTTCAGTGAAAACCAGAAGGGTGGTGATCAGATGGATCACATTGTATTGGAAGCTGTGAAGATGGGACCGACTCTCCCCTTGTCTACCTTTCAATTTAGTCAACTAAAAGTGTAGACACCCCTACTTAATACTAAATAAGGGAGTTTCACAAGCCACTTGCTAAAGTGGGTGACTACTCAGAAATGACTGACCAACCCTTGGGCTGTGCTAAGTAAATTTAAAGACTGCATTTGGTCCCCATAAAGTGGAGGAAAGGACAAGAAGAAATGTAAAAAAAAAAAAAAAAAAGACTATAAACGGTGATGAACTTCCTGAGCAAGAGGTCTTCTTCCTGAATTTTTGGGTTGGAGGATCTTGGACTGAGACTCTAATTGGAGCTATGAGTTGGACCTGGGACTCTCGATCTTTGACTGCTTCTGGTAAGACTCCTCCTGGATCTTCTCCCTTTGAAGTTCCAGCTTGGGTGAGTGAAAAGCTGAACCTCCTTTCCTGGTTTCTGGAGCAGCCTCCCCTTCTTGGAGGGGACTGCCTGTGTTGAACCCTTTTTTAATTCACCACCAAGTCTGATTGAGGGGTTAATGAACCCTGCCTGGATTGAGCAACATTAGGGTGATAGGCTAGACATTTTCTCTACCCTCTTTTCCATTCCTCTACTTTCACTTTTTCTACCTCTTTGTAAATAAAACTATTGAAAGTCAATTTGACTTGAGCTATGATATTTTTAAGTTGATGACCTCAGATTATCTTAAAATTCTCATATATTTAGTCCAACCACAAAATTTAATTCCTTACAAAGCACTGAAAACTTGCAGGTCCCCAAATGGATCTGTGAAAGCTGAAAGCTATAAAAGGCAAACGCTCAGGCCAAATATCTCTGTCAGAAGTAAGTAGAGACCAAATCTAACAAACAAAAACTCCTAAGTCAAGAAGTGGGCTGGAAAAAAAAAGTAAAAAAGAACCTGAGCATAGAAAGCTAATAGAATGACAGGGAAAGTCAAGATACAAACTCAAAAGAAGATGATGACTTGAAAATATCTATAAGCAACGCTTCAAGAAAAAGCATTTTGGTCACAAGACTAACAATAATTCCTAGGAAAAAACTAAAGAATTTTTTTTAAAAGATTAGAAAAAACTTAAATCAAATGAATGGTAGAAGAAAAATTAGAAAAAGAAATGAGAACTATACAAGAAAATTTTGAAGGGAGAATTAACAGGTTTATAAAAGAGGCACAAAAAATACTAGGAATATTCTTAAAAAGTTAGAATTGAACTAATGGCAAAAGAATTTCAAAATTGGAGTAGCTAAGTGGAAACTGATTAAATGAACTATCTAGAACAATAAGACAAAGTCAAAAGACTAAAAAAAATACAAACTCTTCAGTAGTCTAATATGTCACATATTTACAATTTAAAATCCAACATTAAGGTTCATCCAGGGACTGCTAAAGATCCTTGTCATTTGCACTTGCTGTTTTCTCACTTAAAATAAAAGAAAATGTAATAGCATTTGTTAAATAACAAAATCCTTGTCCTAAGTTATAGAAACAAAACTGTGTAGATGTAAACTTCCATTATTCTAGTAATTGGTTCAAAATCAACCACATTTTTTTAAATTGTAAGAAGTTAACACCAGTTTGTACCCATTTTTCATAGTACCCCAAGATCAGTTTGGGACTGCTAAAAGGAAAGTTTCATTTTGAATTTGAAAATTCATTTCAATTTTACTCCCTCACTTTGAATGGGTTAAAAAACAAGGCCTGAGATTTTTCTGGGTAAGGGGGATGCATGCATATTTTAGAGGATACCAGAAGCTTCATGGCTCCCTGGAATCTCAGAAGACAGTTGTAGTTGTCTCTTGAATCACATAATTCCTAGAAGCCAAAAGGACTGGCCTATGACCCAGACTGAGGTAAAATCTGTCCAGTCAGGGAGACCCAGAAAAAGTGATGTCATGGGGATATAAGTTATAAATCAAGGAAGCTCTGGCTGTCTTTCTGGCCAAGCAGAGGGAGTGAATAGAGACACAAAGTGAACAAGTTCAGGTTAGCCAGGGAAGAAGGTATATGACCAGCCATGTGGCTATATGCCTTTTCTTTCTCTGACCAATGTTATACTATTTAATAATAAATAATTATAAATTAATATGCAGTTTCCAAATAATTTTAATCTTAATAAAATGAAACACCCAGAAAACAAAGTTTCTCCAAGAAATGTTTTGAAAATTACCTCCCACAGAAACTTCATTTGAAAAGCATCTCCTAGATAATTTGGGTTTTTAGTTTTTTATGTAATTCAGTCAATGGGATATCACAAAATAAATATCTACATACCCAGAAAAGAAAGCTTTTCTGACATAAAAAATGAACACATTCATTAGGAGCAACAGTATATCTTCTTATATACTTTTTTCTTTTACTTCCATATTGAACTCTAGGTTACTCCCTATTTTCCTTTTCCCAAAGCCCAGCTTTAACTTACATGATAAGCTCCATTGCCATTCTTATTAGAGGACAAAATCATTTAACTAAATAGAGATTAAAATTCATTCAGTTAAATAGAAAAAAAAGTAGAAGTTCTTTTTCAGGTTTTTCTACTATAAAGTTATTCTGATGTGTTGGTCTGGAAATAAAAGAAACAAGCAGTCTGGAGGCTATTGTGTAATAAAGGTTAGGGTAGTGTTCATTTGTTGATTCCACGAACTAGAATGGCATTCATTTAATGAATCCTTTGGAGATATATTCCCATGTGTAGCTGCTTGTGCCTGAGCTTGAAGAGGTTTCACTGAGTTATTTCTTTGAAAAGCTACTGATGAAAGTCCTACAACCAACTATTTTTCTTGTCTCCAGTTCATTGAGACAATAAACCAATTAGTTGAGGCTGGAATGAGGGACTATTTCTTACTATTTGAAATATATACTAGAGATATAAAGCTGTTTACATATTTTAGGAGTCAGCATTTCCAGTTCATTATTATTGCAAATTAACATACTTCTTTACAAGGAAAGTGTAGTGGTCAAGAAGCCCTTTTACTGCATCTGCTTGAAACAAATGCCAAAATAACTGTTTCCCGAACATTGAGAAAGTTGCATTATGGGAAGAAGTGATTGTTAAGTATCATTTACAAAGCATAGTTGGCCTTATCTAACAGAAAATTGCTGATAGTCATTAGTTTTCATTGCTTGGTTGTACTTATTTCTTATAAACTGTAACACTGGCCGAATGCACTAATTTTAAGTTTGAAATAGACTTGCTGAGCTTTCATCTCTTGAGTTCAGCTACTCTCTTTTTGAAGCCCTGCACATCTACTCTCCAAAGCACTAAAAGTAATAAGGGAATGTGAATTTCTAGTTCAGTCATATGAGTTTTCACAAACTTACAAGGGCAAATCTGGCTCTGGGAGGGGTTATCAGAGCCCTACTTCTTGCTAATGTATTCTTCGCTTAACCTATTCATCTACCTCATAGATTTTTCAAATCTAGAAATAATTTTGTATGAATTCTATGAATCATAAATGTGTTCAATTTCAAAATCAGAGGAAGTCTCAGATGTTATTTAGTCCAACCCATTTTTATGTGCAATCAAATGCAATTTAATGTATTCCTTAATTGTCTGCTATATGTGAGGGACTATGTCAGGCACTCGGTATTTAAAGTTAAATAATAGTATTGCACCTGCCATAAAGAACATAATATTTAGGTAGAGAATTAGAATGCACAGTAGAATGTAGTAAAGGTAAAGGAAAGATCTAGAAAACTTTGAAGATGGCCATAAGCCTTTCAGAGAAGATTACTTTTTTACCTAACCTAGGTTTTTTGTTTCTTTTATTTTTTTTCTTAAACCATTACCTTCTACCTTAGTATCAAGACAGAAGAGAAGCACAGACTAGGTAATTAGAGTTAAGTGACTTGCCCTGGGTCAAATAGCTGGGAAGTATCTAAGGCCATATTTGAACCCATGATCTCTTGACTGGCCTTCTATCCATTGTGTTACCTAGCTGCCTCTTGAGCTAGGTTTTAAAGGAGATGTTTTGACAAGTGGAGATGAACGAGAAGAAATAAAGAATGTTCTGGGTTAATATGCAGAGGTGGTAATTTTGGGGAATAGATAGTTGGCCATTATGGCTGGAATATGGACACTCATATGAGAGTCAGTATGGCTTAATAGCGAGAGGTATAACCTTGAAACAAAAAAAGTCCTGGATTCCGGTCCTTCCTCAGACACAATTATGAACAGCTAATCCATAGTGCTCTAGGGACTCTCATGTCAAAATCAAACAGAAACACATCTCTCAGGGCTGCATATTAACCTATAAAACCACAAATAAATAGCTTAACTATATTTTTATTTATTTTTTAAACATTTCTCAATTATATTTAATCTAGTCCCCCAGATGCACTGAGGAATTTTGCTTCCCAGTTTGACACCTCTGCCCTAACTAACTCACCAAGTCTATAAATTGCAAAGGTGTGATCATGAATTAGTAGAGTGAACCCTCTCAGAAGTTCCCCATACCATGAAATTCTCTAACCTATAGACTTCATGAAATCGAATCAGATAAAATAAGTCTAGAAAGACAGATTGGAATCAATTCACATTAATTAATTACTTCAGCAGATTCCCTGACCAGAGGTCTCAGAGATTCTACTTGAAAGCTTCCAGTGATATAGAACTCTACTGCCTAAGGCACTCATTTTCGTTTTTGAACAGGTCTCATTGTCATGATTTTGTTCATTATATCAAATGTAATAAAATTTTAAAAAACGTTTATTAAGCATCTCATTCACTAAAGTCTGATTATCAGACACCATCTGAGTAAATGTATTGTGTGTAATCCTGAGCGCTAGGATTTATGGACATTTATAAGCTAGAGTATGTCTAGAAGAAGGCAACTAGGATGATAAAAGTCCTAGAGTACATGAAGTATTAGGTTAAATTGAAGAAATGGACACGGTTAGTCCAGAAAAGAGTAGATTTGGTAGAAATTGAGGGTTTTTGAAGGGATAGAAATTGTAGCTATTGTATGAAGGAGAGATTAGAACTATTCTGTTTGGCCCAAAAGGACAGAACTGGAGCAGAAGATGGCTGTTTCAGAGAAGTGAATTTTGATTATATGTCAGGAAAATCTTGCTAACAAATAGGGATCTAAAAGAGGAATCCATTTCCCCTAAGAGGTGATAGGTTGTAAGATTTTCAAGCAAAATTTGGACAACCACTTGTCAGGTATGTTATAGTGAGAATTCCTTTCATATATGGGTTGGATTAAATGGTCTTTCATGTCCATGCTAAGTCTCCAATGCTGTGATTCTGTGATTGTATTCTAATACTTCATTATCATGTCAAGATAATCATGGATTCTCAAAGGCTATTTCATTGGGAAAGAAGTTTGAGTAGATTCTTAAAAAAACCTGCAAGGGCTTTGACTATAATTCCAACTATGGATTTGTCAGCAATTTGAATGCCAGTCTAGCTAAGTGAAGAAAGACTCATCTCCAGGTTGATCACAAGATGATGACAGTTTCAAATACAACTCTTTGCCACTCTGTACCAAATTGTAAAATAGAATTATAGTCTTTCATCAGTGAATGGACTTACTCATACCAATGAAATTATTAATGTTCATTGAAATATTATAAATAGTATCCATAACAATAAGAAAAGGTAGCATTTATATACACTTTGAGATGTGTGAAGTGTTTTATATAGTATCTCATTTTATTCTTACAATAACCCGGTAAGGTAGGTTCTAATTTAATATTCCCATTTTGCAGAGGAGGAAACTGAAATTTAGAGAAGTTAAATGATAGGCAAGAATCAGATAGCCAAAAATGTCTGAGTCAGGATTTGAGTTCAGATCTTCTTGATTACAACACCACCTTCTTGCCTAAAATATTCTTTTCTGTAACTTCTACATGTGCTCCCAATTCTATCCACTGGGACCAAAAAATAAAAATCTAACCAATGAATGTAAGCCCTCCAAAGACATAATCCCTTTTAATATTTTTTCATGCTAACTACACCTCCCTAACCAACTTCCCAGTCCAGTTTATTCACTTGATCTCAATTTAGCAGGTTTAGTTGGATAAAAAGGCAGAAAGGAGAGACCACTAGGAATCATAAAGAAGAAAAAAGACTGATAAAAATTTTAAAAAATCCTATATTGTTTTAGTTAATAATGAGGTTAAATGACAAGATGAATCCATAATATATTTTTGTAGTATTACTCATTTTGAATCATTGGTAAGCCTGCATCATTTAATGTTACATATTTAATTTGATTGAAAATATTCATTACTCTATTTTTACCATTAATGTGGGATCTATATTTTATCAAAGGGAAAATAAATATACTTCCACTGCTTCAAGGAAGATGTAAAATAAGGTTTTGTTTTATTCAATTATAGGTATCAATGAAATATGAACCTATAGTTTACACAATGTGATTTTGTATGAAATACTGGTTGTCCTTTGTACACGAAGAGGAACAAAATGATATCACTTATATCTTTTGACTTGCAGATTATTTGGAATTAAATGAGGCAGAGTTTCACAAAGTCATCTGCCTTATTCTCTTTTCCAGCATCTTTGTAGTTCAGTAGTTAGACAAAAGTCTACAACTGGTGATGTCTCAGGGTTACAGCGGATGACCTCTAGTTCTTTGATGTCTAACCAACTTCTAAGCACACCACAGTGTCTGCTTCAGCCACCTTCATAGATACTAGGACAAATTGTTCTCATACCTTGCTTCTGTTACAGGCGATTTTCACATGTCTTGGGTAGACATCCCTTTAAATCACTGACTGGTTTGAAACCTGTTGGTTACTCTAAATTTGGTTTAGCCTGTCTGCCAAGACAATTTTCTAGGCTACAACTTCTTGAAGTCAAATGTGAGAACTGGGTGTACTAATCTTCCCTGAATACCCTGTATACCCCTAGAGGTAGGTGGCACAGATAAAGGACCAAGCCTAGAGTCATGAAGATCTAAGTTCAAATCCTACCTCAGACACTTATTAGATGTTATGACCCTTTGGGCAAATCACTTAACCCTGTTTACCTCAGTTTCCTAATCTGTGAGGTTGATTGGAGAAGAAAATGGCAAACCACTCTAATATCTTTGCCAAGAAAAAGCCAAATCGGATTAGAGTTGGACTTGACTGAACAACAAGGACCCTCTATACTGATATGTGAAATACTAAAGACTAAGAAGAATAACTGAATGGAATTCTTCATTATCATCATAACTTTGTAAATGAAATTTACTGTGGTTTTTGTGGTGCTTTTCAGACTTGTCTTAGACTGGAGAGGAGATAATGGTTTACTACAGTTGGATTTGCTTCATTTTAATTCAATTTATATTTAGGGAAAAGAACTTCAATACTCAATTCTCCATTTGTTGCCCTGTCTATTTTCTTTTTCCATTCCATGGAACAAGATGCCTCTCCTAGACTAAGCTGATCACCTCTAATTTACCACAGGATGCTAACTCAACTTTACTGACAACACTTCTCTCATCCTTCTTTGGAGAGGGAGTACCAAACTCATCCCAATGGCTTCTTATATTAGAGGGCAGAAACTGGATGCTTGAGCTTACTTTTCTCTGCATCTGCTTCTCTGCCTTGTCTTTTCAGCTAGATGGAATAAAATGTCCCCACACCCAATACTCCCTGATCCTCCCTCCCCCCCCAACAAATACTTTCTAGTTCCTTTTGTGTATCAGCTCCCCCTATTCACTAGTAAACTTTTTTTAGGGCAAGGGCAACCTATTTATCAATTGTATCCCAGGTGCCATTGTTTGTTGCACAGTAGAGCTTAGTAAATGTTTGTTGGATTATTCTGATGAGTTCTCCAACCTCCATAGTAAAGAATACTGACAGAACCGACATTCTTTACTCAACTGGTAGAGTAAAATGCAAAGATATGTGAGGAATGAAAAAAAATTGAAAGATCATTTATGCTTCTTAGAAAGCAATAAAATAGAAATGAATTGACTATATCCTATATAGAAATAGATGAAATTAGCACATAAGAATTAACCTGTGACCTAATTTCAATTAGACAAAAATTTACCACATCATAACTTGTGTTAGGTTCCTACATATCTTCCTCTCTAGTAGTGATTTCTCTCTTATTTTTCATTCCTGGAGTTTGTAAGGTTGAAATTAGGTACATCACAACTGCTCCTGATTCTCCTTGGTTCCTGACTTCCTTTGGGACAAAAGCAGCTCACTGACTTACTAGAAGAGAGAAGGAGGTTTGATAGAGTATTAGTTAAGCCAGCAGTTCAATTATGGATAGACTTACTGCATATGAAAAGCTCATAACTTGGTGGAACTATAGGTTTGAGGAGGACCACAGCTAGGATTAGTTGTGCGAGAAAGTTTCCAAATAGAATATCCACTAGATAAAACTATGATTCATAAGACACAAAATGGTATAATGGGAAAATAACTAGAATTGGAGTCAGAAAGTGTGGGTTCTACTTCAACTTTGAATTTTTGCAAAATACTTATTTCCATAAATCTTAATTTACATTTCTCTTTTATTTAGAATTTTTAAATTTTTTAAAATGTCTTTTGCCAACTGATTCACACAACTCCATAACTTAACCATGTACCCTTAGCTGATCTGGGTGTTGGCCCTAACCCTCTTCAGGGGAGAATGTGTTATTAATTCTCCTCAGGGGGTATGTATGTTTTATAAACAGAATGTCTGTATTATAATCTATAATGTAAAATTTAAATTCTTTTGAGAGTAATTTCAGGGGGGAATGTGTTATTCTCCTCAGAAGGGAATGCATGTATTATAATCTATAATGTAAAGTTTAAATTCTTTTGAGAGTAATTTCAGGTTAAGAAGTTTGCCATCTCCCCAGAATCTAGACAACAAACCTGTTTGGAGAAGGCACCATGAAGATGCCTAAAGAAACCTACCCATCAAGAAGATCCAAAATGAAATTTGGGGTGCTGTTGATTGAACTATGGGGAGTTGAATGCATTTGTTTTGAATGTACACTGTTATGCCAAAGTGGACTGCCTGCTAATTGTCAATGGATCTAAAAATCATTGGATCACTGGTTTTTCCTCTTTTCTTTTTATTCCCAAATTTCCAAAATTTAAAAGGTAGTTATTTTTACAAGAGCTTTCCAGGAGGCCAGTCTCCCTCTGCTCTTCAGGGGGGAATATGTTATTGGAAATTTGGGAGTCCATGAGCTAATTTTGAGGTCTTTGATCTTCCTGTGGAAGTTTTAGGGGCCTTTCAAACTACATTTCCCATGATTCCTGGCTTACGTAATGGTGTAGGCAGTTACTTAATGACGTGGACCAGAGGTTAAAAATGAGGGGCTGGGCTTGCACTGTCTCTTTTCCAACTGAAGCAGCATGGTGACAGAGGTAATGGCGGGCCTTTGAAAATGACTCTTAATATGGCATGTGGCTTCATTTTTCTAATAGCTACCAATAAATCTTTTAAAACCCTAATATTTTTAAATCTATCCTTTTATATCCATTTTATTTCTTACATACTTTACCAAAACAAAAGGATCAAAGACTTCCAGTAAGAGGTAATTCATTACATTAAGAAACAATTCATGGGGGCAGCTACATGACTCAGTGGATAGAGAGTCTAGGGTAGTATAGAGAGTCCTAGATTCAAATCTGGCCTCAGATACTTCCTAGCTATGTGACCCTGAGCAAGTCATTTAAGCACAATTACCTAGACCTGATGATAGATATAAAAAAAAAAAAACTGCGCCAAAACCATGAGCCAAAGATCTGATTTATTTTGTGGGCACAAAATACAGAAGCCAGATGTCTTCAGACATGTACCATCTATATGGGAGAAACCATCTGATCATCAGATAACAAGGATTTATGTAAGCTTTGGACAATTACTCAACAAAGGTCACTAACAGAACCAGGTATTCAGAACATGTCCATAATAAGGTATCTTGAACAACCTGATGAAATGGTTAACAAATTCCAGGAATAGTGGTTATGACTCAGACACCCCTCTTTCCTACTTTCCCTGCTCAGGTCATTTACTCATGACACTGCAGGTCTTCGTTTATGACACTGCAGGACTAGGGCCCTGTTTCCTCAATGTCACCTCCTCAAGAGTATAAGACAAGGAAAGGGGAAACGTAAAGCCATTTTTATCATTGCAGAGGCTCTTAATAGTATTCCTATTACTCTTATGTCTTATTGAAATCATACAGTTACAGGTTTTCAAACTATTATATAGTAATTCCTATAAGTTGTTGAAAGCTACTGAATTAAATTTTTCTTACACTTAACACTCTTCTACTTAGTATTGATTCTAAGATGAAAGGTAAGTTTTTTGTTTTGTTTTTTTAAGAGGCAGCTCATGCCACTCTTTGAAAGCACTAATTGCAAATAAGAATTTCATAACACCAAGCTTAAATTTGCTTCTTTGAAATTCCAATCCATCATTTTTGTTTTTTACCTCAGACCAACAATAAATGAAACTCCTCTTCCACAAGCCATATCTTCAAATAGTTCCCTGCCTTGAATCTTCTCTAAACTGCATATATATATATATATATATATATATATATATACACACATATACATATATACACACATATATATATATGTATGTATTTATATATATTAGTTACCCTCTATGAATTAGGATACCCATCTCTCTCTCTCTGTCTCTCAATGTATACTCAGATACTCCTAGCTATGTGAGATATATATATATATATAT
>NC_058130.1:490390233-490390589 GCF_016433145.1 Gracilinanus agilis | reverse complement strand
CATATTTGTGTCATAAAAGGAATTTGGTAGGACTCCTTCTTTGCTTATCATATGAAATAATTTGTATAGTATTGGGATTAGTTGCTCTTTGAATGTCTGATAGAATTCACTTGTGAATCCATCAGGCCCTGGCGATTTTTTCTTAGGGAGTTCTTTGATGGCTTGTTCAATTTCTTTTTCTGATATGGGATTATTTAGGTATTCTATTTCTTCTGCTGTTAGTCTAGGCAGTTTATATTTTTGTAAATATTCGTCCATATCTCCTAAATTGTTATATTTATTGCCATATAATTGGGCAAAATAGTTTTTAATGATTGCCTTAATTTCCCCTTCATTAGAGGTGAGGTCTCCCTTTT
>NC_058130.1:490352818-490390138 GCF_016433145.1 Gracilinanus agilis | reverse complement strand
TTCTTTGATGGCTTGTTCAATTTCTATTTCTGATATGGGATTATTTAGGTATTCTATTTCTTCTGCTGTTAATCTAGGCAGTTTATATTTTTGTAAATATTCGTCCATATCTCCTAAATTGTTATATTTATTGCCATATAATTGGGCAAAATAGTTTTTAATGATTGCCTTAATTTCCCCTTCATTGGAGGTGAGGTCTCCCTTTTCATCTTTGATACTATCAATTTGGTTTTCTTCTTTCCTTTTTTTTATTAGATTGACCAGTACTTTGTCTATTTTATCTGTTTTTTCAAAGTACCAGCTTCTAGTCTTATTTATTAATTCAATAGTTCTTTTACTTTCGATTTTATTAATTTCTCCCTTGGTTTTTAGTATTTCTAATTTAGTTTTCATCTGGGGATTTTTAATTTGCTCACTTTCTAATTTTTTGAGTTGCATGCCCAATTCATTGATCTCTGCCCTCCTTAATTTGTTAATATATGCACTCAAGGATATAAATTTCCCCCTGAGTACTGCCTTGGCCGCATCCCACAGATTTTGGTAGGATGTCTCATCATTGTCATTTTCTTCAATGAAATTGTTGATTGTTTCTATGATTCCTTCTTTGACAAATTGGTTTTGAAGAATCATATTATTTAATTTCCAATTAGGTTTTGATTTTCCTGTCCAAGTGCCCTCACTAATTATTATTTTTATTGCATTATGATCTGAGAAGGTTACATTTATTATTTCTGCTCTTTTGCATTTGTTTGCAATGATTCTATGCCCTATAACATGGTCGATCTTTGTGAATGTGCCATGTGCAGCTGAGAAGAAGGTGTATTCCTTTTTGTCCCTATTTATTTTCCTCCACATATCAATTAGATCTAATTTTTCTAGGACTTCATTCACCTCTCTTACCTCTTTCTTATTTATTTTTCGGTTTGATTTATCTAGATCTGAAAGAGGAATATTTAGATCTCCCACATTGGTTTTAATAATATCTAGGACTTCCCACTTTTCTCTAGTTTATTTTTTAATTGAAAAATTTTATTTAATTAATCTAGAATATTTTTCCATGGTTACAAGATTCATGTTCTTTCCCTCCCCTCCTCTACTCCCTGTCCAGTAGCCAATGTGCAATTCCACTGGGTTTTACATGTATCATTGATCAGGACCTATTTCCATATTATTGATATTTTCATTAGGGTGATCATTTAGAGTCTACATCCCTGATCATATCTCCATTGAACCATGTGAACAAGCAGTTGTTTTTCTTCTATGTTTCTACTCCCACAGTTCTTCCCCTGAATGCGGATAGTGTTCTTTCTCATAAGTCCTTCATAATTGTCCTGGATCATTGCATTGTTGCTAGTAGAGAAGTCCATTACATTCGATTTTATCACAGTGTATCAGTCTCTGTGTATAAGGTTCTCCTGGTTTTGCTTCTTTCACTCTACATCAATTCCTGGAGGTCATTCCAGTTCACATGGAATTCCTCCAGTTCATTATTCCTTTCAGCACAATAGTATTTCATGACCAGCACATACCACAATTTGTTCAGCCATTCCCCAGTTGAAGGACATCCCCTCATTTTTCAGTTTTTTGCCACCACAAAGAGTGTAGCTATAAATATTTTTGTACAAGTCTTTTTCCTTATGCTCTCTTTGGGGTATAAGCCCAGCAGTGGTACAGCTGGATCAAAGGGCAGGCATTCTTTTATAGCCCTTTGAGCATAGTTCCAAATTGCCATCCAGAATGGTTGGATCAGTTCACAACTCCACCAGCAATGCATTAATGTTCCAATTTTGCCACATCCCTGAAATAATATTTTTAAAGCATTTGTGACAGTGATTGGAACCTTGTAGATACCTGTTAAAATGGTTTTTTCTTCTATCTTAAAGAAAATATTATAAGCAGAAGTTTGTGATAATCCATTGTCTAGTAGAAAAGAGGTTGTATGGTCCTCAACACAGTGCTTGGCACACAATAGATATTTAACATGTTTATTAATTGATTGATACAGAAACTACATCTGTTAGGGAATGTCTAGCTTAATGTTCTACATGGTACAAGATGCTGGCCTAAATCTAATTTATTCAAAATTAATTTCCAGTTTTCCCACTGGGTTTTACATATGTCATTGATTAAGACCTATTTCCATATTATTAATATTTTCATTAGGGTGATCATTTAAGAGTCTACGTCCCCAATCATGTCCCCATTGACCCATGTGATCAAGCAGTTGTTTTTCTTCTGTGTTTCTACTCCTACAGTTCTTCCTCTGAATGTGGATAACATTCTTTCTCATAAGTCCCTCAGAGTTGTCCTGGGTCATTACTTTGCTGCTAGTAGAGAAATCCTTTACATTAGATTGTACCACAGTGTATCAGTCTCTGTGTATAAGGTTCTCCTGGTTCTGCTACTTTCACTCTGCATCTCTAGTTTGTTTTTAAAAGACAGTATGGTATAATGGATAGTGTACCAGCTTTTATAATCCTATGATCATAGATTAAGAGCTAAAAGAGACCTAGATCACTGAGTCCAACACATCTGTTTTATAAATGAAGAAACTGAAATTTTAAAAGGTTAAGAGATTTGCTGAATGTTATACAGCTAGTAGGTAGCTGAGCCAGGTGTGGAGGATAGATCATCCTCACTCCAAGTTTGGTGATCTTCCCACTATGCCTTGGTGCCTGGACACAAGGCCTGCCTCAGATACATTCCACCTGAAAACAGACAAGATACATAACTGCTCAGTACACCAGGCCACTAATAATGTAAGCTGAAAAAATACCTTTCCATTAATAAATTACATTTCTTACATTAATTAAACCACAAGCAAGGAAGAAACTTTTTTCTTTTTTTAAAAATACATTTTACTTATCTATGTTACCTAAATCCTTTAAATCGCTAGACTGAACTATTAAATAAGAGAATCATATCATTAGATTTTTAATTCAAAATCATTCTGAAACTTTTCAAAAGAGAATAACATTTGGGCTTAAAAGTAAAGAGAAGGGGAGATCTCAATTAACATTAATTCATGTGATAAAAAGCGTAGGGTTTTTAGTTAGCCCAATATAAGTGTCAATAGAATAAGTTGGCCAATACATAGCACAGTGTCTGGCACATAGAAATAATTTAATAAATGTTGTTAATTGATTTATTGGCAGTCCAAAAAATGTCATGCAACCTTAGGTATCTCAAGAAAACCGTGATCAGTCAACTTTCATCTAAACAATGGAGTTCACTTCCAGCCATCAGACTTTAAGAGCATTATTGAAAATATCGAGAAAATCTAGATCAGTGGTTCCCAAACTTTTTTGGCCTACAGCCCCCTTTCCAGAAAAAATATTACTTAGCCCCCTGAAAATTAATTTTTAAAAAATGTAATGGCAATTAATAGGAAAGATACATGCACCTGTGGCTATCACCACACCCCTGGATCACTGCAGCACCCACCAGGGGGCAATAGGGCCCACTTTGGGAATCACTGATCTAGATGATTACAGGCATTTAGGGGGTCAACTAATTTTAGTAGAACTCATCGATTTAGAGTCATCTGACTCAACAGATATTCATGTAAGAGGGGTCAAGGAGCCCTCTTTACTTTGAACTTTTGCATCTTTATTTTATTATCAATATTATATTCGTTGTGCTGATTTTGGCCTACCAAATCTTTTCAAGTTCATCTCATCAGAAATCCATCATAAAATAGGAATGTTAATGTCATGTCAAAATTTGAAAAATAGAATACTGAACTTAGAGAAGTTAAGTCATTAGGGGCCTTAGGAGAACTAGAGTTTTATTCCAGAGAGATAGAAATAGAATGTTGTTCTTCAAAAGAAGCTCTAGCTTTTCTAGAAGAACCCACATTTCTTGGCATGGATAAGATACTACATAATTCATCCATTTAAATTTTGGGAGAGGTAGCATTTGTATGTTAATTGTTTTTATTTAATTTCATTAATAGAATTTATTTCCAGGTATCTTGTCCCCTCCCAGACTTCTCTGTACCATAGAAGGCATAATCTGGCCTAGAGATATGTATATAGAGATTATGTCTTTCATGTTTCCTTTTTTTAAATTCATGCTCTGGAGATGAGTATTTATAAGTTAATCTTCAAATATTAAATCTGTAGCCATATATAATATTCTATTTTCTCTCAGAAACTTCTGTATATATATTCTAAATCTGATAATCCATAAATTCTTTGTGAATGAGGAATAATGTTTCATTCATTTCTATATTTCTTCCTGGGCCTAGCACAGAATTTTATGCATTGGAGGTGATCAGTATAGTGTATTAATTGATTTATTCAATTCAGTCTTTTGAATTGACCAAAAAATGTCTTTATATCTTTAGCAATAATTTTATCTTTTTAGATCATTTGGGTAGGCACATCTACTTAGTCATATTATGAGGTAACAATCAGAGTTATATTTCAGTGAAGATGTTATTGACATTATCTAAATAAAAATACCTCAACTTTATATCAGAAGCACTAATATTGAATTCTAACTGAGTCATGTAGTGGATTTTTCCGAAGTAATCATATAATCTCTGAGCCTCAATTTCCTCATCTATTAAATAGAGATAACAATAATAACAACTATATTACCTCCTTTGCTCAGATGTAAGCAAAATATTTTTAAAACCTGATAATGCTAGATGGTACAGTAGAAAAGAGTCTCTAGATCTACTGCCAAAAAGAACTGAGTTCAAATCCAATCATATTCACTTACTATCTCAGTCACTGAACCTCTGTCTGCCTTAATTTCTTCACTTGTTAAAAGGGGATAATAATAGCACCTAACTCCTGGGGATGTTTTGAGGTTAAAATGAGATAATATTGGTTAAGTACTTTGTAAACCTTAAATCATTGTATAAATATTAGCTATTATTATTTTATTATAGCAATTGTGGAAAATGCCCTAAAATGGGAGTCTTTTGTACATGGCTGTCATATTTTCCATTCAGGTTTCTACAAAAGACAACAGATCGTATTATTTCCATCATACTGATGAGTGTGTGTGTGTGTGTGTGTGTGTGTGTGTGTGTGTGTGTGCAGGGTTTTTTTTTTCTTTATCTCTGTGATCATATCAAGATGTAATTTAATAAAAGGCAAGCAAGAGAGAAAATGTTCTCTCCAGGGAAGTTAGCCAGTAGCTGTAATTTAGAAATTGCATAAGTTTTACAATTACCCTCAGGGCCAAAACCAGTTCAAAAGTTCAGAATTCAAATGAGACTTCTTTCTTAACACCCTGCAACCCCCACTCCATTTCTAGATCCTAATAGCAAAAGGCAGTAGGGAATTTAATAAATATTCTGCATGTCCAAGGAAGTGAAACCACCTCAAGCATTTTCTCAGGAAAGAAAGAACTAGAATTTTTCACTCAGAAGGTTTGTCTAGAGATCATTTTGGTTCAGGAATCAATAGACCAAAGGGGGACAGAAAACCCAGTCTTTTCAGAGATCAAAGAGTTCACAGTAATGCTATAATCATCTTCTTGATCTGAAGATACTTGCTCTTCTGTTTTACACTTAGCCAACAGTGTGACACTGAAACAGAGGGAGCTCCCAGGACGAACTCTTAATTGTTCTCTTTTCCAAGATATTTATTTGCTAAAGTAGTAATAATTAGAATTTTCTTTTCTGGTTAAATTACATCATTAGTTAGAGCTTAGAGATCATCTAGTCCAGACCCAACCATTTTCAAATGAGTAAAGGGAGGGCTAGAGAGGTAAAATTCTTGCCCAACATCCCACAGGTAGCAGAGTCAGAGCCAGAATCTATACTCCTTTCCTGTTCCTTAAAGAAGGCCTCTTCTACCATTTTATGTTGCCTCTCTACATAGTACCACATTAAAGGTAGTTTTCTGAAACAGTAATTTGATTATAATGAACATAAGGTGACAATTAAACATAGAAAAGTAGGTTTTGGTTTCTTAACTCTGTAAGGGTGAAAAAGGGTTTTATGGGTTCAATATATTAAAAGATGGTCGCCAGAGGTTTGAACAGTTACCAATCCTCAATTAAGAATAATCTCAAGTCAAAATTGACTTTTATGGAACTTTATTTACAATTGAGAAGAGAGAGAGGAAATAAGGAAATAAGAATCTAACACAGTAGGTAATTTACTATGATCCTCTAATTAATCCAGGTAGAGCTAATTAACCCTCAGCTAAGAGTCAGAGGGCCAGAGGCCCTGAGGTGAATGAAGCAAAGCTTCATTCACGGTCTACTAAAGGGAAGTTCATTAAGATAAGTTCAGGAAGATTCAGTCTTTAAACTCACCACATGGACTTCTAAAGAAGATATTGAAGCAGTCTCACCAAGGTCTCAGTGTTCGAGCCAGCACGCCTCCATGAACCAGGAAAAACTAGAAGCCCTCTCCAGCAGAAGACCTTCTGCTTTTAAAGGGGTCACGTATGTGTCACTTCCTGTGCCTTCCCCCTAGTTTCCGTGTCCAATCACAACAGATGCTTCTCTTAGGATGCCTAGGGGGCAGTCAGTTGATTCTGATTCGTCACCCACTCTAGCACATGTGGGTTATGGACCTCCTAACATTGGAGGTGCTCTAACCTTTGGTGATTAAATCTAAAGATGGGCAGTGTAGACTTAATCTAATTATCACAACTCAGTAGCTAGAATTTTCCTTTCTTCATTTCCTTCCTGATTTTCCTTCTCTCTCTTCCTTCTTCCCTCCCTTCATCCCTCCATTCCTCCCTTCCTCCCTCCTTCCTTCATTCTTCCTTCCTTCATTCCTTTCTTCCTTCCTTCATTCCTTTCTTCCTTTCTCAGGGGATCCTCTGCATAGAGCTACTCCAGGAGTGAGAGAAATTACTCTCAGACAGAAAAGGTACTCTCTAGAAATACTTGATTCCTGTGGATGGGAAAGAATTCAAAGAAATTGTCCCTGGTCACTAGTGGGAGCAGTATACATGACAGATTGGAAGTGGATAATACTGGAGATCACAGTAACATTTTGCAGTTCAATTGCAGATTTGATAAATAGGATAGAATTGATATTTTTCACCTATCTTTACAAGCTGACACTCTCAAAATGATATATGTGCCAAATCTATAGTATCTAAAGATAAATCCACAAGGTAAGAAGGTAAAAATGCATACAAGGTAAAAGTCTAATGAAATAACATTAAATAAATAAAATGTTACCCCATTCATCCTGCTCACCCTCCATGTCAGACATAGCAGAGAGTATAAGTAAAGCTATAGGTTTGTATTTCACAATTCACCTGAGGTAGTTTCTAGGTCTCCAGGGAACATGTGTCCTCTTGCCCTTCATGAAAATTACCGAATTTTAACCAAACATATCCCACAGGAGGTAGAAAATATTGATTCTGCCCAACTATATTTCACAAAAAGGAAGCAGAGAAGATATGCAACCCAGAGTTACTAGAAGGAAACTTCTAGTTTGTTAGTCTGTTCCTGAGGAAAAGAGAAAAAACTTACATGGCTTCTAGAAACTTAATCTTCAATTTATTTTTCAAACAATAGTCTAGAAATGTTAATTTATTCTATAGTTTAATTTTTCTTGGATATTCATCTTTCTTCACTATGTGATTAGTCTTAGTTTTAGAAACTAGATTGGTTTAAAATTATACTTGAGTTCCTTTGCTCAATGGAATTTCCTATTAATTCTTTTCTATGATTTCTCATGGCTGCAGGCTCCCATGGAAGCTTATCATGATAATGATTGAGTCTGGCTTCCATATCTCAAACTTGATGAAATGGAAGAAAAAAAGGAACATGCCTAAAGAAGAAGGCAGGTTGGTGGGATCCAAAACTGAAGAAGAAAGCCAGAGGCAGGTGGTTGTGAAGACAAATAAAACTTAGACACAAAGACAGGAAAGAAAGACTAGGTAGAAGCTGAGCTTCCAAGAAGACCCAGGAAAACAGAAAAGGGAAAATGAGTAAATATAAAATAAATATTGTATTATTAAGGAAAGTTACAGACTTGAAACTCAGAAATCTAGAAAGAGAAGAAAATCTGATATAATATTAGCAAAAGAAAAGAATTTTGTTTAAGAGAAAGTGACTGGCCCTTAGGACAGACTCACTTAAGAATCACAGGGCTTTCAGGGGAGCTAGGTAGTTCAGTGGATCAAGAGCCAGGCCTCGAGATAGGAGGTATTGGGTTCAAATTTCACCTTGGACACTTCGTAGCTGTTTGACCCTTGGCCAGACACTTAATCCCCATAGTCTGGTCCTTATCATTCTTCTACCTTGGACCAATACATAGTGTTGAGTCTAAGAAAGTAAGGCTTTAAAAAAATTATCACAATTCTACTCAACATACCCAAAAGAACAAACAGAGCAATATTAACAACAAAAATATCATCTTAAAACTTGATCTAATCGTTACAAGAAAAAATACTAGAAAATTACAAAATTCAACAAAAAAATAACGAGATCTGAGTCAGACAATCCGGGTTTAAATCCAGTTTCCGCTATCAACAATCATTATGCCTTCAATCAAATTACTTTCTTTCTTTGTCCCTTGGGCTTTTAAAAAATTTTTAATCTGTAAAATCAAGATGCTGGCCTAAATGATTTCTGAAGACTCTTCTAGATCTAAATGAACTACCCAAGAAATGATGATTAATTAGATCCATAAATAACCACCAGTTCAAAACCCTTCATATTTGAAACTTCATGATTTCTAATAGTTTAATTTCAAAAGAAAGGCCTTTAGTTATGAAAGAATCTGGATATGAATAATCTTCAATGATACTACGGTCATGATAAATCATAGAAAATAAGAAATTCCAAGAATCAAAGAGACTCAAGTTAAACACTAAAATAACCCTGCTTTTAACATTAAGACTAATCACCAAAAAAACAGCAAAGGAATCAATTCTCTCATATTTCTTGGTGATTCATAAAAATGGATTGAAGAGGAAAAGGGAACTAAAAATTATTGTTGAAGAAAAAAGGTATCTAAGAAGATAGAGACATAAGAAAAACTTAAACAGCCCAGAGAAGGGAAAGAGGAAGAACTGAATTAATACCCTATTGGACATGACTATATTTTCTTATTGGATGAATATCAAAATGGTACTGCTCAAGCATGGAAAGAAGAAACAAGAGACAGAGATGCTAGAATTTCACATCCACACAGACTTCCGAAGGGAAGAGCCATTGGCAATAGACTGATCAAATTAGTAAAAGAAAAAGGAATCAGAGAAAGTGTTGACTTAAAAGAAGGAAATAAAAAATCAATACATTTGAAACAGAACATATAAAACATAACCATCATAACCATATGAACTATGTGATCCTAGCAAAGTCTTTTAAATTTTTAGTGCCATAGAAATCTAAGAACGATCCACATCAACAGAGGGCATTTTTTTCACTGGAAATTCTCTATAGAAATAAAATCAAAGTTCCAACCAAAACCCAAAAAACCCAGTTAAATGGAAATAAATTAACTATTCCAATAAAGACAATGACAGTATGAATAACAAAATAAGTCCAACAATTCATTATTCAGAAGGAATTTTTTAAATTAGAAATGCATACAGAATAAAAATGAGAGGGTAAAGCAAAATTTGTTATGCATGGATGATTCAAAAAAGCAGGAGTTACAGTCATATTTTTAGACAAATCAAAAGTAAAAATCATCAATATCAACAAATAGTTAAACTACACCATGCTTAAAGATATTATAAACAGTGAATTGATATCATCATTCAATGAATTGCAGCAAATATCTTAATAAAAAGATAGTCATTACCAAGCACTGTCAAATGGTTCCATATTAGGAATGATTATAGGTTTATAAATAGAAGTAACATTTTTAAAGTTTCACACTGTGAAACTTTAAAACATTAATGCACTGCTGGTGGAGTTGTGAACTGATCCAGCCATTCTGGATGGCAATTTGGAATTATGCCCAAAGAGCAATAAAAGAATGCCAGCCCTTTGATCCAGCCATACCACTGCTGGTATTGTACCCCAAAGAGATCATAGATAAACACACTTACACAAAATATTTATAGCTGCACTCTTTGTGGTGGCAAAAAAACTGGAAAGCCCTTCAATTGGGGAATGGCTGAAAAAATTGTGGTATATGCTGGTGATGGAATACTATTGTGCTCAAAGGAATAATCAACTGGAGGAATTCCATGTGAACTGGAAAGACCTCCAGGAACTGAGGCAGAGTGAAAGGAGCAGAGCCAGAATATTGTACACAGAGATTGATACACTGTGGTAAAATTGAATGTAATGGATGTCTGTAGTAGCAGCAATGCAATGACCCAAGACAATTCTGAGGGATTTATGGAAAAGAACGCTACCCACATTCAGAGGAAGAACTACAGGAGTGGAAACATACTAAAAAAACAACTGCTTGAACACTTGGGTTGATGAGGACATGATTGGGGATGTAGACTCAAAAAGACCACACCAATGTAACTATCAATAATATGTAAATAAGTCTTTAATGACCACACATATTAAAACCAGTAGAAATGAGAGTCAGCTATGAGGGAAGGGAATTGGAGGGGGTGAAAGGTAAAGTAAAAACATGACTTTTGTAACCATGGAAAATTTTTCTAAAAATTAAAAATAAAAAAAAAATAAGTTTCACACTGGGCCTTTCCATTTACTTACACCTGTATAAGTGCTGTATTCATCTATTAGAATGTGAGCTTCTTGAGAGGAGAATGCTATCTTGATTTTCTCTTTGTATCTCTTTTCCCTTTGTGTAATATTTTTCATATAACCTTTAACAAATGTTTTTTCAACCATTTTTTTTAATTTATGAAGAACAGAAGGACAAGAGTACCTGAAAAAAATGAAACAAATTAGCACAATCTCTGACAGCAAGTTTTTAATAAATGTTCATTGATATTTAAAATAAAAAATGGAATAATAAATGGTAGAGCTGCCCTGAAAGAATTAAAAGAATGAATAGATTAAAAGAGTTGGAAAATTTACTCATCTAACAGACTCTCTAGAAATTATAATGGATCAAGCAAAACTCAGTTATTCACAAAGACAACAGGAAGTTTTAGAAGAAAATAAATAATTAAAATAATTAGAAGAAAATATAAGATATGAACCATTTAAAAAATTACCTTGAAAAAAATTCTGATCAGAGAAAATTTAAGAGCCATCAGACTCTAAAAGCCAATGAGCATTTAAAAAAAATCCTGGATACTACATTTCAAGAAATCATAAAAAAAAAAACAAACCTATGCAGATCTATTGGAAGTATAGAGAAAACTAAAAATAGAAAGAATTCTATGGTCATATCCTTGAAAGTATCCTCTAAATGACAAATCTCAGAAACATCATATCTAATCAACAGTGGTTCTGGGTCAAAAAAAAATACTGGGAGCAAACTGAAAAAAAAAAATGAGTTCAAGAACAAATGAACTGCAGTCAAAATTATACAAGACTTTGTAGCTACTACTATACAGGAGAGAAAAATATGAAATATGATATTCAAAAAGGCAAAAGATAAAGACTTACAACCAATGATACCTTTGTAAGATAGAATATAATTCTACTTTTAGGATTTTTCTGGGAAAACCCTTTTAGGGGAAAAGTAGATTTTGAATGTTATAGAATATTTCCAAATATTTTTATAAAAATACTTGAGCTAAGCAATTACTTTGAAATAAGCCAAGACATCTATAAAAATACATTCACATAATTGAAAGATGCAAAAAATAATGTAGTGGAAGGCCCTCTATATATACATAGAACTCTTTGAATCTCTTTTGTCATCCTTTCCAGGGGGATACTTTTCTATCATCCTAATTCTCTCACTAATCTTCGATTTATCTATTATATGCTTTTTTGAATAAATGTCCTTTTCCTCCATTCAAAAAAACATAAAACAAAAAAAAATGATCCATCAACCCCTACTATCATCCTTTATCTCTTCTCCATTTTATGATTAAACTCCTTGAGACTGAGACTGACTACAATCAGGACCTCCACTTCTTCCTTTCCTCTCATTCTTTTAACTTTCTGCAATCTGACTTCCCTCTTCATTATTCTTCTGTAACTTCTCTCTCTAAAATTACCAATGATATATTTGCAAAAACTATTTTTGTTCCTCAGTCTTCATTCTTCTTGACTTCTCTGTACCTTTGACACTACCACCCTTTTCTCCTTAAAACTTTAATCTCTCTAGGTTTTCCTCATATTTCTTTCTCGTTTATCATCCTATTTAAGTATTCCCTCTTAGTTTCCTTTGCTGGATCTTCATCCAATTAGAGCCCACTGACTCTGGGTGTCCCCTAAATCTCTGGCATGAACCCAACTTCTCTTCTCCCTCTCTACTATCATGCTTGGTGATTTCATTGGCACTCATGGATTCAATTTTCCTTTCAATGCATATGCTTGTCAAGTCTGTTGGTCAGTTGTAACTTCTCTCCAGAACTTGAACATCTTGAATATCTTGAAATTAACAGCCTGTTGATACCTTAAATAAATGTCCCAAACTGAGATCATTGTCTTTTACCTGCAGCAATCTCTTATTATTATTGCAGAGTACCCCTATCTTCCCAGTTTCTCACAGTTCCAACCAAAGCATTATTTTACAACTCATCAATCTTTCACATCCCCCATTATCCAATCTTTTGCCAAATCTAGTTGATTCTATATTTATTACATCTCTCAACCATACTCTCTCCTTTCCTATGACACTGCCACCATTGTGGGTCTTCATCACTTCCTACCTGAACTATTTCAATAGCTTGCTTGGTGGTCTGCCTGCCTTGTGTTTCTTCTGTCCATACTCAATTACTAAAGTGATCTTCCTAAAGCATAAGTTTGATAATATCTCCCCTACTCCATAAACCTCTGTAGCTAAACATTTCCTCCCAGATCAAAAATAATAACCTCTTCAATAATAACCTCTTCAATATAATTTATGATCCAGGAACACTGGTCTACTTCCATCTCCTTACTATTTATTTTCATTACTTGTTCGTCATGCCTGGAATTCTCTCATTTTTCATTTCTTCTGCCTTTTGTTACCTGACTTCTCTCAGTTCTCAGTTCAAAACTCATTTTCTCTAAAAAGCTTTTCCCTAACCCCTTTTTTACTTCTTTCTGATATTACCTCCAATTTACACTGTATGTAGCTAGTATTTACATAGCTGCTTGCATACTTTTTCTTCTCCCTCCTCTTTTAGAGCACATGCTCCTTGAGGCCATGGGATGGGTTTTTTTTTCCTTTTCTTTATATCCATAGCACTTAGTATATTGCCTAAAAAATCATCAGTGCCTCTGAAATACTTACTGGCTGATTAATGGGAAAATTCTTACATTTTAAAAAGAGAAGAGACAAGTTCAAATTCAGTATTCTAATGTATTACAGGTTGACTTAAATAAGACATAGGGCTTTTAACAAAATACAATAACTAACTCTGTTTAAAAAATACACAAAAATATAAGAATAAACAAATCTTCCATTACTATTGTAAATAGTTCCTTTCTAAAAACCAAGAGCCAGCTTTACATAAAATAAAGAGAAGCTAGAAAACTTTCTATTAAGATGAAAGAAAAAGCAAGGAAGTCCATTATCATTAGTATTTGGTACAGTTCTAAAAATGCTAAAATAAAATAAAAGAAAGGAATATACTTGTAAAGGAAAAATAAATGTGTAATTTTATATGTGAATATCATCAACAAACTCGTAAAATATGCTCTATTTGCACATTACAGGTAAACAGTCATCAGAGCATAACAATTTATTAGATAGGCTAATAGTAACCAATAAATTTGGTCAGTAGCCTCTCTCAATGACCAAGATCCCAAGGTAGAGCTCACCAGCCTAATACTATTTCTACTATGAAATGGATTGAGTACCTGAAATACAAAATTGTACACAATAAGAAAATTTGGAAAATAGAATTAAAAGACTGAATGTCTTAATCTCTTAGTTAAGAGCTTTAACTTCCTTTAATTGCTCTTGCTTAAGATCTTAGGGTGTTAGTCTTGGGTTTGATTTAAAATATCTAGTATATGTTTTACAGATTTAATCCGTTTCTTTTCTTTATCTATTTTTTGTCCATTGCTTCTTTCTTGAAATATAATTATTCAAATTATAACTTGTTTCATATACCACTACCTGATATCACTACTACCTCCCAAAAAACTTTCCTAATTGCAATTTATTAACATTAGTAATTGTTATTCTTAATATTATTAGTTATTAACATAAACTCCCCTCACTCAGCATTATCTTGTATTTACTTTTTATGTATTTTGTACTTATTTATCTATGTTTTCACTGTATCTCTCAACTGAAGGCAGAAAAGGGAAATCTGTGAGCAAGTGACTAGCTTAACATAGAGTTTTGATTCCAAATCATGCAATATATTAAATCATTGCAAATTTAGGTAGTCTGCAGATTTCAAAGTCAATTTGAGCCTGTGTTGTTTCTCTCTTGTCACTGTCTTAGTTGATGATACCAAGTGTTAGATCTGGAGCCAAATCTGTTGAATAGTTAAATATTCACAACTGAGTCAGAAAGCAATTCTCAAACCATGCATGTAGTAGCCTTCTGAATGTAAATATTTAAGGCCATAGCACCATAATAAGGTATTTGATAGAAATACTTTAAAAAACGCCACTAGTTATTAGAAATCATCTACAGAACCTAATTTTTCCACAGTGCTTTGAGCATTTCCCACTCTCAGTTCACAAACATACACAGAAAAAAAGGAACGACTAAATAAAAATATCGATTGCATAGTTAGAGAAGTCAATTTAAAACTTATACAAAGCAGAGTGAATAGAGCCGAATGGATTGTCATCATATTTGTAGTGCCTAATGGGCTACATCATTTATGCTATTGGAGATCAAAGATTAACAAGGTTTTCTAAGAAGAATTTTAAAAACCCTGATCATAAGCCTGCAGATGTAATATATTTTATTTAGCTCTTTCTTCCTTGTAGTAATTTGTTGCACCTCTGAAAATGTGATTTTAGTAAAACTGCTGTTTATCATAATTATTATCAGCAGAGTAGTAGTAGAATTAATTTATTAGCTGATGATAGTATTTATAATAATTGATTGTGTGCCAGTTTTGTGTATACATATAATATGAGGAACCTTTGCAAACACAATATTTATTTTTCTTGTCTAATGTGCCATAGTGTTTCCATGATTGCTGTGCTGAAAAAGAAAGTAATGTTTGATGGGGCACATTGAACTGGTCCCTAGAGATTCCCATGGAATAGCATGTGATAACTTCCAGGGTTACATTTGAATAGCAGTGAGATTTTCTTTAATATTTGCCCAGCTTTAACACAAATTAGGTTCAAAGAATAAAATGCATAACTGTTATTCTGCAGTTATTGCACCATTTTTTCCTAATGTTTCTTTCTCCTGAAAGATATTTTCCTTTAGAAGACTTAATTCCTCCTGCAAAATTAAGCTTATCATTTTTTTTAAAAAAATCACTTTCCTATTTCTGATTTTATGTTTATCATTTGGTACCTTTGGTCTTTATGTAAGATGACACAGAATTGGAAGCTTTTGTTTGTCACTTTAACAGATACCTCATGTTTTCTATAGGCAAATGAGAAAGTCCTGGGAAATTGGTTACTGAAAATTGAAATGGGAATGGGAGAATCCATTCTGAAACCTGCCTTGTGGTGTTTACCTCAAAGCATGCGTTGGGGTGCTTGCTTGATTTACATTCAGCAATATCTAAGTGCAAATAGTCATCATACACCAAAGTAAACTGGACTATGGGCAATTGCTTCCTCTGTTTCTTCAATTGCAGTTGCAATCCCATAGATTCCGATCTTGACAGGTAGCATAATTAGAAAATTCTCTTTGTCTTATTAAATGTGACTCTCCTCAATAGAATTCACTTCATTGCAGGCAAAGAACAGAAAATATACTTCAAATCTAAAATGGGAAATCAAGGGGGACTGTTTTATTTTTATCTGTCTTTGTGCAAGCGACATTATTATCAAAGGATATTGTAATGCTGAAAATGTACTTTGGGGATTTAAATCACGTATTAGCCTGGAAAGCAAAAAATGCTGTAGGGCCCATGCAATATATTTTCTCATTAATCTGATTGAAAGATTATCCTTCCTATAGCTATGAAAAGTCTAATACCCATATATCCATCTTTCCTGCTAGTAAAATTCAGCTTTGTGCAAAGTCATTGTCTCTTGTGTCTGAGGTCCGACACTCTTCTTCATTGCTCTGTATAAGCCTCTCTGTATTAAAATAAATTCAGAACAGGCCGCCATTTCATGCACACATTTTGATTATTTCATAAGCTGCTGAGGGAAATGGAAGTATCAGCAAGGCATGCAGCGTGCTGGTAATGTAATGCTGTCATTACCTCAGTGGTCACGTGAAAAAGTTTAGCTATAGTAGTATCGTTGACAAATGTTAAGTGAGTCAAAACAGTGCATTTAAATGAAATGCAGATATGAATGAGCCATTATTACAATCACAACTCCAGCTTAGAGATTATTAAATATGAATATATACACTTGCACAGAAACCTGACATTTGTAATACATAACTAGCTGTGCATTCTCTCCACCAACCCCCCCCCCACCTTCCCCCAGATTCAGAATAAAGGAAGTCATTTTGATCAGAGGCTGCATGCAGTAATTGAAGACACTCCTGATGATTTCATGCAATCAGAGTAGCACATTATTTGTGATGAAAATTAGGAGAAAGAAAGAAGAGAGATAGAGAAGAAAGAGGAAGGAAGGAAGGAAGGAAGGAAGGAAGGAAGGAAGCAAGGAAGGAAGGAAGGAAGGAAGGAGGAAAGAAAGAAGAAAGAAAGAAAGAAAGAAAGAAAGAAAGAAAGAAAGAAAGAAAGAAAGAAAGAAAGAGATTTATAGATTTTATTGTTTACAATCAATCACTTTTACAAAAGATGAACAGTCCCATGCTCATCCCATCCGTAGCCCCTACAACATAAGCTCTTTTACACATCCCAGACTGGCTGAAAATTTCCCTCTAACCTTAGTCATAACTTGCAGCACTGCGTGATTTTAAGCTTTTAATGAAACTACAGAGAAATGTCTCAAACAGAATGATTTCTATTCAGAGCTCTTTGAGTGCTGATAGCATGAACAGTATAGATGGCTCCAGCCATAACTGTCACACAGATAATATTCTTTTATGCCTCAAGACACTAAGATGGTGCTAGAGATAACCAAAAGAAATAAGCTGCCTCCATCACTAATCTGCAGCTTTGAAACACTATAGCTTTTGCATGGTTAAGAGAAAGTAAAATAACCTATAAGTGTAATATAGAAATGATTTTTAAAATGAACATGGGTCTTGAGGAATTAAGGTTTTCATATTTATTTTGTAATCCACATACACTGAGGATCAAATCATCCATATCCCTTTTTATGTATTTATGTATGACAATTGAAAATGCAAAATAAGCTGAAGGCTTTATATTCCCTCAGGAGATATATATATATATATATATATATATATTTTTTTTTACTCATATAGTGAGATGAAAAATCTGAAGAATGGTTAGCTTTAGTGTTTTCTTTAGAGCTTTACTTTTGAGGGCTTAAGTATGTTCTTATGGCTGGATTTGTAATATACATAACAGACTGGTGTCTATTATGATATTCAGCTGGATCTACCTGAGGACTAGATGGGGGAGGGGGAACACCTTGATTTTTCATCCCTAGAACAACTATTACTGAGGATTATTTGTTTGTTGCAAAGCAGTGAAATTTATATTGTATCCCATTGCATTCTTTGCCTTGTCCAAGCTCTTTTCTGAATTACAAGCTTGAGGATTAGTGAAACAAATTGTAATCAAAGTTTGGCAAAGATTTTTTTAGGTCAAAGTGGCAAATACCTACCTTGAAAATAATTTATTGCATGCTTTTCATTTCATCTAGAGCTAAGAAATTGTTCTATCAGACCACCATGGAGAGTTCCTTCACTAACATATACTGGGAATTTTTATTTTGTTTGTTTTTGCATTAAAATACAAGAGAAAGGGAAAAAATTAAAAAAATAAGACAATTTGTCTGTGAATCCGAATCACTTATTCTTCCTAGATTTTAGATTCCCCACCACCACCACCTTCAGTTTAGAAATCCCTAATCAAAAATCCTATTGTTCTGAGAATACAGTCTGACATGAAAGTGTCAGGGAAGCAGCGAGGGGAAAAATGATGACCTAAGCATCAGCAGAGTTGGATCCACCATGAAACCATTTCTTGTGTATGTGTATTTTTAAAGACGGTGAGAGCTTTCCAGAGAAACAAGAAATTCTACTTCAAAGTGGAGAACAATATGCGTGATTTTTTTTATTGAACACAAGAACTATCAATACTAATCTGCTAATTTGTGCCCCCAAATGCAATCATATTGTTGGGACAAAAACACAAAGCATGCAGGAAGCTATTAAATGCACAGCAGTATTTGAAATCGAACCACAGTGACTTGTTGTTATGGCATGCTGACATTATTGGTTCTTGTATATAGTTACATAATGATCTCTGAAGCCAGTTTTAAAAACTGTTCTATAAAACCAGTTAACAGATGTCAAAATCTGGCTCTAGAGTCAACTTTCTAAGATACTTAGTAAGCTGGTCTTAAGATTCTCTTAAATATAACAATAAAATGAACAAATCATAATGTCCTTTATCTTCTTAAAAGAGGATTTGTGTTGCAAAAGTGACATTCTTATTTCCTATTAAAAATAGAAATGCATCACTAAATTATATTGTATATAAGTCTACATACACACATGTATACATATATAAGCTATATCTAAGGTGACTATCAACTGAAGTAATGTGGATATGAGAAAAAATTACCTATGATTTATTGTATAAAAATGTATTTCTTTCATACATATAGAGCATATATTTTTCAATAGAAATCAAGATTGAGATATATCATGTGTGCTCTATTTCATCTATACAGAAGATAATAACATATTCAGAAATCATTATTAACTGTAGTATTTTTAAAGCTTTGGTTGTCTCTTGCAATATAATAGCTTATGTTATAACACGATATGACAATACAAAGGAATCTAACAGAGGTGATTTATAGACTATACCATCACAGATGGACATTTATTTTGGGGAAAAAAATAATTTGATTTGAAACTAGGAACTTGGACCCAAATTAGAAAGTTATAGGAAAAATGTGAAATGATGAGGGCAAAATAAAGCACCTTCTTGATCTCTCTCTCCACATTAAAGTTTCTGTGTAAAAGAAGTAAAACACTCTAGAAAATGAGAATTTAAAATTTTCAGCATTTTGTCATGTTTCCGAAGTAAAACAGGATGGAATCCAGAAAAAGGAATTTCCAGCAAAGTCTATTCTAGCTCAGCAATCTCTCACTAATGAAAATTTATAAATGAAACCAATTTAACTGCCCCTTAACCCTACTGCTCCTACTCTTACAACTCAGGGTAATAGAAATAATTAGTTGTGTGATTCTTTTTATTTTTAAACTCTTGCCCTCCAAATTAGAATCAATACTATGTGGTACGGGCTAGGCAATGGGGGGTTAAGTGGCATGCTCTGGGTCACATAGCTAGGTAATGTCTGAGGCCAAATTTGAACCCAGGATTACCTATCTCCTGTCCTAGCCCTCTATTCACTGAGCCACCTAGCTGCCCCTTACTTGTGTAATTGTTGATTCATATACACTCAAATATGTGAATTCATTTATTTATTTAAATGACTCAGAAAATTCAAGGTGATGGGCAGACATAAGTCATTTTGTGTATCATGTTGTCATTCTTTTTATATAGAAATATTGAGAAGTTTGGGAACTCCTATAAAGAAGAATGAAGCCCTATAGGCTGTAATTTTATTTTGCCATTAAAAAACATTTGTAAATGCATGGAATCATGCCACGTAATCACCCAAAGTTGCTCTCCACCAAATTTCCTATCAGATAAGGGTTAAGTCTTTTGAGGAGGAGGATTATACAGTGGGGTTTAGCGTCATAAGATTGGGATTCCAGTCTTGCCCCTAATATTTATTACCTGTGTGTCCTTGGGCACTTCACTTATCCTCTCAGTCTCAGCTTCCTCATATGCATAAGAAAGGTTGTGAACATGATGACCTCTGAAGTCTCTTCCAAATTGGAAACTATGATACTATGACTTCAAAGAACTATTTTTTCCCCTTCAGTCTCCCTTTAGGAAAGAGCCAATAGAACAACTGAAGTCTTTGAATGAACTTGCTGACTTTCCCAAACAAAGTAGAAAGCTTTCCCTGGAATACTAATTGAACATTTGTGAGTTTTAGCTAGGCTCAAAAGAGAGCATTTGCATGTGAAAATAAATCATGCTATTTGGGGTTGAACATCAGAATTACCTGCTTAAGGTTAGATCCTTAGAATTTCATATTTCTAAGTAGTCTTGAAATGTCAGAGAATTCTTTCCAAACTCTTATTTCTACCTTTCACCAGAAGGTCTGGCATGTCAATTTGAAAAATGGTGCAAGCTTCAGGAAATTTTGCAAGGAGCCTCATTATATCATTGAGAATACCCCTTAGATTAGTACAATCAGAACTCATTTGGGGGTGGTGGTGTAGATTTCATGTCTGCAAGCATGAATATCTCTTATAATTGGGCCAAATACTGACTGAGCCACCACTATGCATGCCAAATAACTTTAAAGTAATATGATTGGTTTCCATAAGTCACAAACTATTTCTCAATACTTGTTCCTCTTTAGTGCATAGACACACTGAGACCACAGTGCTGCACTCAAATTCAGATCAAAGGTGTAGGACAATGGTTCTTTTTTTTTAATGATGTTTTATTTTCTCCAATTACTTGTAAAAACAATATTGAATATTCATTTTTTTATTTTGAGTTCCAAATTCCCACCCTTTTCCCCTTCCTCTCAACCTTCTCCATTCTCTAAGCACTCATGTAAAAGATTTGTAGGATAAAGGTTCTTAAACTTTTTTTGTTTCATGGATTCCTTGGAAGTTTTTGGTAAAGCAGTAGTTCTTAGTAAAGCCTATATGCCTTCTAAGAAAAATACTTTTAAATACATAAGAGAAAATATATTGGAAAGAAAAATAAACCAAAAGTTAGTCAAAATAAAGATTTATTTTTCCCCATCCAACCTCATGAACCCCCTGAACTCTATCCATGGAGTGTATGGAAGTTGTAAAAGAAAAATACTAGGAGCATTTTTCTGAGCCAATACTGGCATTATTGTAAGAGCTGTAAATCATAAAGTCAGGGTCTAAGACCTGCCCAGCACAATCTAAGATCCTGAGCCCATTGGCTCACTGGTTCATGTACTTTATGCAAGAGTCAGATTACACAAACTACTCCCAAAAAAGGGTAGTGGTCAGTTGAATGTTTCTTCTTAAGAAGACAACCAGAATTTCACCTGCTAGAAGAGTCCTTTCTTCTAGAGTGTCAGGTTTTTTTCCCTTTATCTTCTTATAAGGATGGATTATGGAGTCCCATGTTCCATATAATGTAAAAATGAAGATAGCCATAGTTATTTATAAATGCTGAAGGCATGCACACAAATCCCTTCAGGGGATTTTCCTTGTTATTTTACTTATGATTATTGATTACTGATTCTCATACATGATTATTCAATCAAGAATTGGGATTTTACTTTTTATTAAGTATATGGTTGTAAATTATCATTGTAATACTGGATATCTAACAAAATTACATTTAGAAGATATGAAGATTAAAAAGACATAAAATAATTCATATAAACTGATAATATTTCTCTTAGGTTATCTTTTACACAGTCTATTGGCCACTGGCTAATAAATTTTAATCTCAAGACACTTCCATTCCAAATCTGTTTCGTGACCTTATGTTTCATTTTTTTCTTGTTATTGTTTTTGTGTTTTTTCTTGGCACTCATATGACTGCCTTAAATTCACAGTAAGATTTAGAGCTAGAAAGGACTTTAAAAAATTACCCAGAGAAATCATCCTATCTCTTTTTATAGATGAAGAACTAAAGCTTAGGAAGAGAAAGAAACTTTTAATGATAAAGGAACTCTTCGCTATCATTATGTGTGATTGTAAATGAATGTCATCAAGTAGAAAGAACAGTGGATTTGAAATTATAGAATGGAGATCCAAATGCAGTCTCTGCTATATGCTTAGCCTATCTGGGTTTAGATCCTCAACTGTAAAATGAAAAAATTAGGCTAGGATCATTGGATTATAGATTTAGAGCTAAGAAGAACCTTAAAGGTTTTCCAGACTAACCTTATTTCACAGTTAGGGAAATTGTGAACCAAACCAAAGTCACTTGCCAAAGATCAAAAAATATATATCAGAGGTTGAATTTGAACTTGAATTTGATTCTATATAAAGAACTATGTATCACAGGGCACCACCAATATAAATTAGCATAAAGAATGGACTCGGGACTAGAAAAGACTAGACCAAGTTTAAAAATAACCAAAAGCAAGAATTTTAATGAAATTTGAAACACACTAAAATGAATTTCTACACTATTTTTCTAGTAACTGGTTTCCCTTAACATCCAATAAAGCCTAATTATATTTAAGTAAACACTAAAGTTGAAGGGATTACTAAGATACTTTTGGTTTGTTGTTTTATAAAGCACCTTGCCCATAAGAACCTCATTAAATAGGTAGTTTTAAAAAAAAAAAAAGGTTTATCCCCATTTTACACATAAGGAAAATGAAGTGAGACTTTAACTGAGGCCTTCTAATCCAAATCTAATTTTCTTTGTATATTATCACCAAAAGAGGGAAAAAAATACATATCAGTAGTGTTGTAAGAGGAGTTCTCTCTATTAGTAGTCTATTCATTTTACAGTATAATCTGAACTAATGGTCTCTGATTTTAAAACAGTGCAGAACCATCAAGAAAAATGTTCAATTCAGGCTGAAATTATAGCTAACAATATTCTCACCACAACTAGCTAGGATGACTGTGGGGGCTTAAGATCTTCTTGAGTAATCACACACCTCTCAATCAGATGTGGCCATGAATTAATCAGATGGCACCTTTGGAGGCTGAGATAGTTGAAAAATGGTCAAATTGTCTTGGCTATCAAGACATGTAAAGACTTCTGAGTCATACGAACAAGAAGATAGAGAACTAGACATTTTTTTCCCTAATCCACACAACCTCTCAAATCTCTCTAAAACAGAAATTATACACTGAAGATTAAAAAGGTTAAAGAGATCCCAAACCCATGAAATGACCCTGAGCTAACTTAATACCTCCTCTACCACCTTCCACACTACCAACCTCAAGGCTCCACTAGTAGACCTAAGGCCATGACACAAACTTAGAACAAAACTGATCCCCACACTGTTGACCCCCTTTCCCTCTTTGCAGTGGTATGGAAATCCCAACTTCCAGGGCTTCAAAAATTTGCCCTTATCTAGACAGACCCTCAGAGGCAAAAACCAGCCAGGGGTCCCAACCCTAAAGCACCAACATGGCAAGACTCCAGTCTGCCAACTCTGGGGCAAACAACTCTAGCGCAAGCAGAATAGGAGCTGCAGCAGAAACACAAGTTTGACCAAATTTAAATCAGAAAGTTTGCATATTGCTAATATGATGAAAAACAGCATTCTTAGATCAGTGGACATCATTGAAACTTTAGTTTCTTTGCAAAACATTTTTTTGCAAAACAAGAAAATGGTAGAAGTGAATTAAGACCCAAAATGATTAGTTCAAACTGCTTTAATGTCACATGAATTAGTAGCAAAATAATCCTTTCTCATGTAAGCTTGATCTCATTTTTCTTAATAACAATCATCACATATTTAGCACCAAAAAATGAGCAAAACACTGACTGCTCCAAATATAAGCCAATTACATGCATATATAATTTTGAAAAGCATTCAAAGCTTTTGCTAAAAAAAATTAAATACTTAGAATTTTTTAAATTTTTATCAGCTGTGGAGTCAAATGATTTAATAATAATAATAATAATAATATTTATATAGCACTTTAGGGTTTACAAAGCACTTTACAAATGTCATCTCAATTAATTCTCATAATCACCCTGAGAGGTAGGTACTATTATTATCCCTGCTTTAGCATTGAGGGCACTAGGACTCAGAGAGGTTAAGTGACTTGCTTAAAGTCGTACAGTTACTATGTGAGGTTTTCCCTGACTCCCAAGTCCAGAGTTCCTTCATGCTATATTGTCTGGTACATATTCTCCTATGTAATTTCTGTTTTGCTATCAAATTGAATAAATTAGGTTTGTTGATAAGTAGATTCACTATAGAACTGGCATTTGGCGGGAAAGAAGTTCATGTCTTGGATATGAAGCTTGGGGATATGCTTCTCCCCAATAATTTCATAACTATCAGAAGCTATATCAAAGCTGAAAACATCATCCCTTAGACTAGTAATATTTAAGGAAGCAGATAAAATTAGTCTGGTATCCCTTCCCTCTGAAGAGAGTCGAGTGGTCAGCGTCTGCCCTCCACCTCCTACTTTTCTACCTGCCAGGAATTACAATCTCTTTGAAGAAGACTGGGGTGAGAAGAAACTAAAGGTTCCTACTCTGCTTCCCTTCAAGCCACACAGCAACACCCTCAGGGTACAGCATTAGAAAGACGTGGGGTCTGGCGACATCCTCACAACCCTTGTCACATGTGGGGGCTTGCTATATTGCAAGTGGGAAATTGCCCAATGCTGTGAAATGACCCTAGACTTCAGAAATCAAGGCTTTTTCTTTTTAATACTTATATTCTTCCAAGAATGTTGCATGACTGTTAGTCATGCAATACTAGAGTCTCTGAAAAATTAAAAGTAAATGTCAGTCAAAGGGCAATGGAGAAGTAAGTTCAGACATATAACAAATAAGGACCAAGAAGAAGAACCGAATAAAGAATGTCATTAAAGAAATGTATGAAAAAAGAAAATGGGATAGTCATGCAGTGAAAACAAGGAGTTTGCTCTCCATTAGAGTTTTGACAACATTCATATTTTTGTTATTTATTAAATCTCTGCTCTTAACATTTAGTACCTGTTGTACTTGTTTTCCCCCTTTTTTGATAAGCACATCCTGCATTGAGTCTTACTAGTTCTTTTCAACTCATCTTATTTCAACCTATCCCAGAAAAGGTCAGAAAGTACAATTCTGTTTAGATTCATGTCACAGGTAAGAAGGAACTTCCTAGTTCCGTAATACAAAGTAAGTTGCAGAGTCTCGATGTCTGTGCATAGCCTGGAGAGTTCCCAAGTTTTACCAAAGCCAGGTATTAACGAGTGGCCATTATTTTGAAGTTAATTTCTCCCCAAAACAACTATCACTTCTTAAATATAAAATTTTGTAAATCACATCAAAGTGAAATATAAATTATTTTTATGTTTGCTATTTCATATTACCTACACTTCTAGTAGTATAGAAAAAATTTAGGTGACTATGTAAAGAATAAGGATATGAATCACTAGGAACCTGAAGTTAGTAGCATTATAGTAATTTAGCAGCAAATCCAGTGAGTACTTTTAGAGGAAGACAGTTGCATTCAGCCTAAAGAAATTGGAACTATGAATCACATAGTCTGAGGGCACAGCTATTGCCATTGTTGGAATGTTCTGTTCTACAAGTACTATCCCTTCCGGACAAGACTGTGGAGTAGTTAGATCCTTTTGGGTTCAAAGAAGAAAATTGAGACCATTGTCTGAAAATCACCTAAGTATCTTGACTATTATTTTTAAAATGTACTTTATCTTTAATAACCAGAATTATCTTATATAAATGTTATTTTGATTTCATGATTTGATTTTTAAGATGGACCAAGAGGAAGAGATGGAAAATGCCTCAAAAATTAAATTTTAAAATCTTAATGATGATTTTCAAGGTTGTGTCCTAATCATATTTTCGTTATATAATTTTTTACATTCTAGTTCTTCATTGGGGACTAATTCCCTTATCACAGCCTAGACAAGGCAGGAACCACCTTCCTTTCTGCCACATCTAAAATATCTAACAAAGGGGACAGCTAGGTAGCTCAGTGGATTGAGAGCCAGGCCTAGAGATGGGGGGTCCTAGGTTCCAATCTGGCCTCAGATACTTCCTAGCTGTGTCAACCTGGGCAAATCACTTAGACCTCATTGCCTAACCCTTACCATGCTTCAGCTTTGGAAACCATAAAAGATATTGATTCTAACAAGCAAGTTAAGGGTTTTATTAGGTAGGTAGGTAGATAGGTAGGTAGATAGATAGATAGATAGATAGATAGATAGATAGATAGATAGATAGATAGATAGATNAAAGAAAGAAAGAAAGAAAGAAAGAAAGAAAGAAAGAAAGAAAGAAAAATGAGGAAGAGAGGGAGGGAAGAAAGGAAGGAAGGAAGGAAGGAACAAAGGAAGAATAAACAAACAAATAAAATTAAAATTTCTGGCAAGCCAGGATCCTTTTATCTTTTCAAACACTGTACAAAACTTAATACTTCCATGAAGCCTTCATAGGTTAAGCCAAACTGGCTTTAGCATTTTAGTGACTTCAACAACAGCTTTTATTGACATTAACATCAATATTGTCCAGAGTTGTCATTATTGATATCACCATTGTCATCATCATCATCATCATCATCATCATCATCATCATCATCATCATCATCATCATCATCATCATCTCATTTGTTGTCCTCAACAAGAAATACTAACTTAACTAAGACCTGCTATATGCAAGATATTTCACTAACTACTAAAATTATGATTCGACAACACAGGTGCTGCCCTTAAATGCTTACAATTTTATTATAGAACTAGGGCATATCTCATCCCAATAAAAAGATAAATAACAGTTTAAGGTAGCAAAATGATCATTGCCACATGAATGGAATAAACAAAGTATGATAATAGTTTGGGGATGAGGACAAGGTTACTGTCAATTGAAGCAGGAAAAAGAAAGAATTCAATGAGGAATTGGAATTGATCTGGGCCCTGAAGGAAAAATAGGCTCTAGGTTAAGTAGAGAAAGAAATTAAGTTTGCTATAGGCAATGAGGTGAACAAAGATGCTGAAATGTGAATTTGATTTAAATTTTAATTTAGCAAAATTTGAACAGCAGAGTAAGATGGATTAAGATTGTCAGCAATGAGCCCAACCAGGAAGCTCTGTTATTATATACTAAGCATGAAGTTATGATTTATGCTGGAATGGTAACAGTAGAAACATAAGAAATGGATTTACTTGTTTATCTATGGGAAAGTTATTCAGCCTCTCTGGATCTTAGTTTCTTCACATCTGTTAAATGAATTAGTCAAGACTAGATAACTTTTAAGGGCCCTTTCAGCCCTGCACCTTTGATCTGAGACACACAGAAAAGGGAAAATGTCTATGACCAGATGATCAATTACCAATTAGATTGGAAGGGGAAAAGGAAAAGTAATGAATAACACCCCAGCTTTCAAGGTTTCATGGTTGAAAAGTGAACCACACCATTGTTAGAAAGAGTAATCCTAAAAAACCTAGAATATTAAGTGAATTAATGAAAAAATATGAAGGATGGTGGCTTAGCTATACCAGATCTCAAACTATATTATAGAGTGTCAATCATCAAAACAATTGGGTGCTGACTAAGAAATAGAGTGGAAGAGCAATGGAATAGATACATCACTCAACATGCAATGGTAAGGGGGCAGCTGGGTAGCTCAGTGGATTGAGTGCCAGGCCTAGAGATGGGAGGTCCTAGGTTCAAATCTGGCCTCAGACACTTCTTAGATGTGTGACCCTGGGCAAGTCACTTAACCCCCATTGCCTAGGTCTTACTGCTCTTCTGCCTTGGAGCCAATATACAGTATTGATTCCAAGACAGAAGATAAGGGTTAAAAAAAATGCAATGGTAAAATAAGCATAATAACCTAGTGTTTGACAAACCCAAAGAGTCAGGTTTTTGGAAGAACTCATTATTTGACAAAAAGTCCTGGGAAAACTAGAAAATAATACAGCAAAAATTAGGCATAGACCAAAACCATGGCATATAACAAGATAAAGTCAAAATGGATACATGATTTAGAAAGAAAGGGTAATACAATCAACAAATTAGGGGAGCATAAAATAGTTTATCTGTCAGATGTATAGATAACAGAAGAATTTTGGTCAAAACAAGATGTAGAGAACATTATGAGATGCAAAATAGATAACTTTGACTACATTAAATTAAAAAGTTTCTTCACAAACAAAAGCAATGCAACCAAGATTTAAAGGCAAAAAACAAACGGGGGAAAAATCCTATAGCGTGTCTCTGACAAAGACTTCATTTCTCAAATCTATAAGAATACAAAGCATTTTCCAATTGACAAATGGTCAAAGGATATAAAAAAGCAATTTTCAGATGAAGAAATTAAAACTATCTTTAGTAATATGAAAAAATGCTTCAAATTACTATTGATTAGAGAAATGCAAATTAAAAAAAACAACTCTGAGATCATCTCACACCCATCAAGCTGGCTAAATAATAAAAAAAGGAAAATAAATGCTGGAGGAGATGTGGAAAAATCAGGACACTACTACACCACTAGTAGAGCTGAAAACAAACAACCATTCTGTTAAGCAATATGGAATCATGTCCAAAAGACCATCAAACTGTGCATACCCTTTGATCCTGCAATACCACTGCTAGGCCTGTATCCAAAAGAGATGAAAGATAGGGAAAGAGTACCTATTTATACAGAAATATTTATAGCAGCTCTTTTTATGGTGGCAAATAACTGGAAACTGAAGAGATGTTCATCAACTGGGGAATGACTGAATAAGTTGTGGTATGTACTTGTAATGGAATATTATTATGCCATAAGAAATGACAAGCAAGGTGATCATGAAAAAAACTGTAAAGACTTATGTGAAGTGACATAAACTGAAGTGAGCAGAACCAGGAGAAAGTTTGTACACGGTAACAACAATAAAGTATGATGATCAACTATGAATGACTTAACTGTTATTAACAAAGCAAAGATCTAGGACAACTCCAAAATATTCATGACCAAAAAAAAAAAAGGATATCCACTGCCATAGGAGGAATAGCTGGAGTCTAGATGCAAATTGAAACATACTATTCTTTATTTCCTCCATTAATTTTTGTTTAGTTTAAGCAATATTTGTCTTCTTTCAAAACATGGAAATATGTATTATATGATAATATTTGCATAATCAATATCATACTTGTCTTCTTGGGGAGAGGTTTGAAGTGGAAGGGAGAGAGAGAACATGGATTGAAAATTATCAGAAAATGAATATTAAAAAATTGTATCGATATGTAATCTAAAAAATTATTTAGAAAAAAAGAAGTAAGACTGATTTCTGGGAGAAGATAATGAAGATAGCTTTTAGAAATGCACCTTTAAGTCAAAGAAGAGTTCAAGAGAGTTATATTTTTAGGTTTCCCATTTCAACAATAAGGATATGAATTTCCCATAAAATAAAGGGTATAGACTGCAACAATACCAATGCTCATTCAGCCATATTAATACATCCTGAAAATAATCTAGGAGGAACACAGAAGGAAATAGATTCAAGGAGAAAAATTATATCATCTGAAAAATTCATTCACCCCAAACTAATTTAGCATTATTTAATAGAGAATTTCAAACATCCTTATTGGAGAAATAATCTCTGAAAAGCCATGGTTAAATCTACATGTGTCTTCAACCTTTGGAATCTCTGTTAAGCTGATCAGCATTTATGCCATTTATTTGGGAACACAGATGCTTGTCCACTAGGGGCTGCTCAGATCACTAAGGCTTTTAGTATAAGTCACTGAGCAATCATAATGCAATAATTACTTCCAGATTCTACTTGGTAGAATGGGGCTTGAATCAGTGCTCAAAGAATAAAATTCTCTGTGCCCACTACCAATTATCTGAGTCATCTGGGCTTTGGCTATTGGAATTTCATATGATATAACCCAAAAGATGTCCATGGCTCTTGACTCCCATGCCAACAAAAATGTTGAGGGAAAGAAAAGTAAGAAGTTGTTTGGTGGTTACTTAAAAAAAATAAAAATCTCTTTTTTGGGTAAACCACATTACTGATGCATTTACAAGGGTTCTCCATTTAAGGAAAAAGAAAGTATTTTAAGAAAACTGCCTCATTTATTGGAAAGACTACAAAACAGAGACTATACCCAATAATGTGCTAATTCTTAAAGGTCAAAGAGAGAGGAAGAGACAGAGGGAGACAGAGACAGAAAAATAAAGGGAGGAAGGGAAGGAGACAGACAGAAAGAGAGACAGACAAACAGACAGAGATGGGGGTTGGGGGGAAAGGGTGGATATCTGCCAAGGAAATATCCTATTCTTTGTAACCCGAGTTTTTTAAAACATAAAATCCTTCCAAATATCAAATGTTCCTTTTTGAGCCATTTCTCATACTACTGGGTACATGAATAAAAACCACTTTCTTCTAAACCATGGCTTTCTTAATCTTTTTCTATGTAACAGTAAGCCCTCTGTAGAAAAACACTATTACTACAATGTTTGGGGAAATGTTCAGTTCTGCTACTATCTAGAGAAGAAAGGATTGCAAATATTTAGGAATGCCCTACTGACCTAACTTTTAACAACAAGTAGCTAAACTAAAAAAACCCATCCTAGTTTAAGACAGAAACAAGAAACAAATCATTCTTTCCAAGTACTTGACCAAGAATCCAGTTGAGTGAGTGCCCAAACCCCAGGAAAACTGTGTTATGAAACATTTCAAATCGTCATATATAAATAGAGTAAAGAATACTTATGGGAAGGACCAGGGGCCAGCTCCTCTATATATTCCCATATTCTTTTCCCTTGTATACTTTTATAATAATTTATATGAAAAGCAAAATATGAATGCCATTTAATTTTATGTCATTCCTACTTCTTGTTTAATGAATTCAACTCAATCAGAAATACTGTTATATTACAAATGAACTATAATTTCCTTGATTTGCATCACAAGGTCAACATAATCATACTAGAATGTTGTTGTGATGTGTGTGTACCTGTGTGTTTTCACTAATGTGTTTTGAAGCCATTCATATTATGGCCTTATATCTTGATTCAAGATATAAGCATATCAATTAATCTGAAAGGATATTATTGTTTGTGAAATATGGAATAAACCAAACATTATTAAAAAGGAAAAAAATCCATTTAAAGTTAAAATTTTTAAAATAACTGATACCAATAGTTAAAAGAACTGTAGTGTCACTGCTGGAGGCATTTTCTTCCCAGGTATAGATGGCAACCCCTCCATGCTTTCACTAATAGTTCCATGAATTATTGAGACCAAAAATTTATCACCATCTCTACAACTTTCTGATCAAAAGTCTCTATAAAAAAAGAACTGTGGGAGTAGAAACACAGAAGAAAAGCAACTGCTTGAACACATGGGTTGATGGGGATATTATTGGGGATGCTAAATGATCACCCCAGTGCAACTATCAATAATATGGAAATAGGTTTTGATCAATGATACATGTAAAACCTAGTGGAATTGTGCATCGGCTACGGGAGGGGAGTGGGGTTTGGGGGAGAGGGAAAGAACATAAATCGTGTAACCATAGAAAAATATTCTAAATTAAAAAAATAATTAAAAAAAAGATTGCTTAGTCATAGGATCATAGATCTAGAGCTGTATGGAGAGGCTTCAAGCTCAAGCCCACTGGCTATAGAACCTTTGCACTTTCCATTATACCACACCCAAACTCAAGCAATAACACATTATCATATCTATTGAAGCTTTTTCAGCTTATTATAACTAATAAGAATGGGTACTACACTTATTCAGAGTTATCAGCACCCCATAAAGAGGATTCAAAAGACTTCTATTCATAATAGCTTGTATCTATACAATACTTTACAGTTTACAAAGTGTTTTATTCACAGTAGCCTTGGGAGGTAGATAATAAAAATGTTCTTATGCCTAGAAGACAGAAGAAGAAACCATGACTCAGAGAGGTCAAGTGACTTGCCAATGATCAGGAAGTTACTAAGTGGCTCTGGGTCATGGTGTAAGGACATTGGAAAGCTGCAGAGTGTCAAGAGGAGGGCAACCGCTATGATGAAAGATTCAGAGCTCATGATGTGTTAGAATCAGTTGAAGGAAATGGTCATGTGTGGCTCAGGAAAGAGATTTAGAGTGGACACGATAACTGTATTCATGTATTTGATGGGCAATCTGTCAAATGAAGGAGAAATTGTTTTGTTTGTCCCTGGAGCAAAGATAGAAGTTACAAAGAAGTCAACTTAAGCTTGATGTCAGGAAAAACTTTCTAATAATTAAAGCTGTCTAAAAATGGAATTAATTTCTTCAAAAAGATGGTTGATCCTCTTGCTTGTAGCTCTTAAAGCAAATGATGCTTGTTCATTTGTCAATGATTTCATAATGGAGATTCCTTCATGAATAAACTGGTCCAGATTATTACTGAGGAATTTCTCACTTTCAAATTACCTGATTTTGTGATCTGATTCTGGCAGAGTCAGGATTAGAACCAGGTCCTCCAATTCCAAGTCTAGTGCTTTTTTTTATTATACTTTCATCTCACATGATCATTGCTCCAAGTGCCTACCTTCATTGTGAATAATAGAAGATGTTTTATCACTTTAGTCAGATAACTAGAAATGATCTTTCACTTAAGTTCCTTTTTCTTTTTCATTACTGGCCCAAGATTATGAAACACAGTCTCATTGGATAATCAGCAGCTACAGTAGAGAGTATAGCGTGGATCTTTCCTCTTGTTTAGTCTCCATTTCTTGATTTCATGGTAAGATTGTGATGAGTGACTCCCATTTACCCTTGAGCTCAGCATTAAGGTAATTGCATAATAAACCACAATCAATGAGGACCCTTAAATATGGCCACTTTGTGTTCAGATGTTATTGTTTTTCAAAACACAAATCTTGACAACCAATTCTGGCTCACCCACATATGGAATTCAGAGTGTAAAGGAGATTTGTTGGCAGGCAGGAAACCTGAAACCTGATTTATCTCTGTTATTAGACACTGTATTAAAGGAGATATTTACATTCTCTTGCATAACTGAAGGTTAACACTAAGAAAGATCTGTGTTTAATTTAATAAAATGAGTAAGCAATTGATCACCAGTTCATATTTCTCATTTTACCCCCTTTTGTTTATTTCATTGGTTCTTTTATTTTCCCATGGTCCTGTTGAGGCTTGCCTGTCAGAAAATATGCTCTAAATATGAGCCAAACCACAGTAAAATGATTCTGCCTAACCCTAAGAGTTCCAGCCATTTCATTTCATATTTTATAATAAGATATGACATGTCAATTTAAACAAAATACACAATATTTGCTGACTGCAGTGAAAAGTTTATATTAAAATAATGTGTTGCCGTCAAGGGTGGATAATTGAGCATCCAGTAGGTAATTTCTGGCAGAGTACATGAAAATAAGCAAAAGCAATGTCTGTTAACAAAGGGTAGATATGTAGATAATGTTACTATAGCCAGTAACTAGAATTTTATAGTTCCTGATTTAGGTTCTTATGCAAGAGAAAATTAACTAGAAGCCTGCATCTAGCTGTTAAACTCAAGTTGATCCAAACCCTCACAATAGCATATAACCTTTGATTGGATCCAGTTCCGACTGATATGTGACTCCATCAATTTCACTCTGAATTGTAATGAAGTCTGAATAAGCTCAAGAACTCAAAACAAAATTTAGCTAAAACTGCCAAGTTTTCAATGTAATTGGTAGGGATTTGAAACCCTAGCAAAATCCCTATGTTCCCAAACATTACCAGTTCCTCTCTCTGTCTCTCTGTCTCTATCTCTGTCTGTCTTTTTGTCTCTGTGTCTGTCTGTCTGTCTCTCTCCTTGTGAATTTATGAGAATAAGGCAAGATGTGGCATTTCCCCAGAAAGATTTTTCTCAGAGCATTTCAGTTGATTCTTCTACTCCATTCTGTAATTGTGGCTACAGTGGGTACCCTATATCAGTAAGCTGGTGTTCTTACATCCAGATAGAAAAGAATAGAGAGAAAGGTTCCAGCTATTTCTCCAAGTTCCAGCTGTTTCTCCATGAAATCAACAATCCATTCATCACTGAGTTAATATTAAGAAATATTTTAAAACACACATTCCCACTTAGAAAATACCAAGTATCCTATCAACTATATAATATTTTCATTTTGTTTTGCCACCTAATGCTTCCTTACATGAAATGAATGAAAGTAGCCATACTCTTTGATGTGAAGCATATGAAAAACTCAAGGAATTTATTTCATGATGACAAAGGTAAGGACTAGAGATACTTTTGGAGGAAAGAAATATCAACTGTGTAATACTTTAAAGAGGGTAAATCATGTTGGATTGAGGCAATCACAACTAGCATGGAGGTACATTATAATTTTAGCAGTCCTATCTCCATAAGAAGATTGTTTTTTACAACTCTCCCTATATATTTTTATGCATTACCCTATTTTTCAATAAAATCACTCACTCTTAGTCTTTCTACATGTTTACACAGTTACAACAAACCAGGTCATACAATCTTAAATTTTAGATTATTTTGAGAATGAGTCAGGAGTTATCCTTTCCCCAGAAGACATAAGCCATATTTGAAGTATGACAGAGGAATCAATCCAGATTACAACATCCATATGGAATATATGCCAGCCAAATTAGCCTACTTGCTGCTCTTCATATACACTATACCACCTCTCATTTCCCTTTCTTTATTCATTCTCTTTCTTTCTCTGCCTATATAATATTAATGTTTAAGTTACAGTGAATGAAAGATGCAAGCATATATTGCCACCAAAATATGACCATGTTCATGGTGTGGTGAAAATAGCTACACACCAATGTCATATTTAACTTCTTATATGACAACACTCATTACTTTATGGCTGGCTTATTTTCTCCAACTGGTCTTCTCAGTGGTTACTGGACAAATTACCATTACATAGTTATATTTAAACTTTCTTAGAGACCTGGTGGTGGTAATATTCCCCTACTAACCATTCTAAGTTTTTGAGCCCCCATTAAATGTAGAATATATAAATGTATAACTGTATATGTCATATGTGTGTGAAAATGTTATTTTATTATGTTACAACATGATATATTAATACATATTGTATATATGTATATAATATATAAAACCAGTCATTCCCAAGGTGCCACAATCATATAATGTATGATATTAACATAGCGAGTATTCATAATAATGATACTTTTAGCTCTTAAACATAACCACTTACTTCACTCACAAAAAGATTAAAGAATATATAAAGAATATAATCAATATATCAATATATTAAAGTCAATAGACAAATTACAAAATGTATCACAATCCATACATTAATCTGGATTACACTCTCTCACCAATGCATGCAATCTCTACTGTGCTTTAAGAAAAGATAAGCAGATCCATTTTGGAAAAAACATGAAAAGACTTCCATAAATTTATGAATAGAGAAATGAGTAGAAACAAGGGAACATTATATACAGCAACAGAAATATTATTTGAAAAATGACTTGTTTATATCCATCTCCAGAGAATGAACTAATAAATAGAAATAAGTAAAACAGTTTTATATATTACATATATCTTTCTGTCAAATGATGCCCTCTAAGGGTGGGAGGGGAGGAAGGGAAAAGTTAAATGGATATTTTAACATAACAAATAAACTAATTAATTTAAAGAGTAGGAACATGCCTATGGGCATTTAGCAGAAAAGAATATGTAAGGAAGGAAAACCCATGTGCTAACAGCTGTAACTAACAACTGTCACCTTTGAGCTTCAATATAATTGGATCATTTAGGAACATCTATGCTAAAGCAAATCATTTCTCTGCTTATTGCTTACTCTTCAACTGAACAAATCTTTCTCTCTTTTCCATATGCTGTCTCCTCCAATCAGAATGGAGTTCACAGCAATACAACTAAGAAAATTTATTTTTTAATCCAGGCAAATAAATCAGTCAATGTCCCTCAATAGCAAAACAGCCATAAAACTCCCTTTGCTATTCCTTCTGGAACCAGAAGTGGCAGCAGAGAACAATAGGCTATTATAAGGAGTTTTACCTTAAATCATCTCTAGGAGTCAGTGAAGGACAAAAGCTGTCTATTCACAGCCAATGAAATTAATTCTCTATTCGCCAATCAAAGATCACTTAACTTTTAAAGCCTTTCAGTCAACTGAAGGCTTCTAATTACCATGGCTAAGATAAAAAGAAAAGCTTTTTTACAAAATTCACCTTGTGTCTTCAATACTTCTCATGATTGCTATCTCAATTTCTTCTCTCCTGTCACTGTCTTAAATGAGAGTCACTGAATCTAAGTGATTAGCCTTTCATTTAAGAAGTCAAAATCCCTAAATTCTCCCAATGTAATCAATAATCCTTTTTTAAAAAAATGAAGCATCGCTCTCCAGATGTTTTCATGACTCTTTTCATTTTAAATTGTATTCTCTTCAATTATTGGTCTTCAACATAGTACTCTACCTTTTTTTAAACATTTATTAATATTTATTTTTTAGAAAAGTTAAAATGGTTACATAATTCATGCTCTTACTTTCCCTTTTAACTTCCTCTTTCTATTTCAAGAATTCTCTTGAAACAAATGTTTCTTTGTACTTTTATTTTTCCTTTTTAAAAAAAAATATGTTAAAGATCTTTTTCTGCCTCTTAAAAATATCAAACTGGGGGCAGCTGGGTAGCTCAGTGGAGTGAGAGTCAGGCCTAGAGACAGGAGGTCCTAAGTTCAAACCCGGCCTCAGCCACTTCCCAGCTGTGTGACCCTGGGCAAGTCACTTGACCCCCATTGCCCACCCTTACCACTCTTCCACCTATGAGACAATACACCGAAGTACAAGGGTTAAAAAATATATATATATCAAAGTATTTCCTTAAAAAAAGGTATTATTCCATTGCTGGTGGAGCTGTGAACTGATCCAGCCATTCTGGCTGGCAATTTGGAATCATGCTCAAAGGGCTATAAAAGAATGCCTGCCCTTTGATCCAGCCATACCATTGCTGGGTTTGTACCCCAAAGAGATCATAGATAAACAGACTTGTACGAAAATATTCATAGCTGCGCTTTTTGTGGTGGCAACAAACTGGAAAATGAGGGAATGCCCTTCAATTGGGGAATGGCTGAACAAACTGTGGTATATGCGGGTGATGGAATACTATTGTGCTAAAAGGAATAATAAACTGGAGAAGTTCCAGGCGAACTGGAGAGACCTCTGGGAACTGATGCAGAGCGAAAGGAGCAGAGCCAGAAGAACATTGTACACAGAGACTGATATACTGTGGTAAAATTGAATGTAATGGGCTTCTGTACCAGCAGCAATACAATGACACAAGACAGCTCTGAGGGATTTATGGTAAAGATGCTACCCACATTCAGAGGA